>NW_012027613.1:4756-6344 GCF_000956235.1 Wasmannia auropunctata
ATTTTGTTATATCATATGTTATTGTATTCCTTTGAAAGAACACTGTAACTTTTTTATTATAAATCTAAATATTTATGTTACCGTGAAAAATTAAACATGTCTCTTCGTTTTTTAACATAGATAATTTTCATAAAAAGTCACTGTACACAATAAAAGTTTATTTCTAATCATTTAATTTGATATTATATTTGACAGATCTATTTTTTTTAGTTTGTAAAATAAAAAGGGGTGGCTACTTACATGGGGACTGTATACAGAGTATAAAGAGTGTCTCATTTTCAATTAAAAATACTATAGCAAAAAAGTTCTCAAAAAATTAAGTAAAAAAGTATCTGAGAATGCCATTTACGGTCAAAGCAGGTCTTGATGGTTCTAATATTTTTATATATGTGAATCTTACAATTATTTTAATTCAGAGTGTACTAAAATAATTGTAAGATTCACATATATCAGAATATTAGAAGCACCAAGACACACTTTGAAATGGCATTCTCAAATACTTATTATTAATTGTACATTATAACAGTCGATTGTTACACAATATTTAAGTAAAAAAGTTACTTATAAATTTTTATTTTAAATAGTAATTTTTGAGATATAAGTATTTAAATATGGCCAATTATAGACTAGATAATTACAAAACAAAAAATAACAATAACATTCTCAACCCTGTCTATCTCTTTATAAAAACATGTACAATCCTCTTTTAAATTATTTAATACAATTTTATATTGTATATATATATATATATATTATATAAAATTTATTATTTATATAAATATATTAATGTTTTTTATTTATTTCATTTCAGATACTACAGCTGCTTTATTACATAAATTATAATTTAAACGACATAATTATAATTTACACAGTTTATAATATTAAATTTAAGTATTTAGTTATAATTAAATAATACCGTTTGTGATATTAATGTTAAATATATAAATTTATTTAGTTAAGTTAAATTAATAAAATAATAGCAAAAAGGTTTAATTTAATGTATAGAGTTCTTTAATTTAATTAAGTGTAATTTAATTGAAATTAATTATATATTTAAATTATTTAAAAAATTATTACCATATTTTATTTTTATTAACGTAATATTAAATTTAAATATTTAATTATAATTAAATAATATTATACATAATATTAATTTTAAGTATGTAAATTTATTTAGTTAATTTAAATTAATAAAATAATAGCAAGATAGTTTAGTTAAATGAAATATAAAGTTCTTTAATTTAATTTAATTTAATTTAATTGAAATTAAATATATTTAAATTATTGTTTTAATTATTATTTTAAAAACATATTAACATACTTTTTTGTATAGTATATATACAGGGTGTCTCTTAATAGGTGTATCACCGCTCATGGGTAGATAGAATGGATTAAACTGAATCGAAAAGTCCTCTACCATTTTGCAAAATTCGCAATATTTAACGAGATATTAATTTTTAAATATTGCCGAATGAGCGAGTATCCGTTCGGTGAGTCCGGCCCATCGCCAATACTTAGCGCGCAATCGTCCATCGAGCGCGGTTGCTTAGCGCGAGAACCGAGACACGCGGCGAGCGGGGAATTGTTT
>NW_012027613.1:6364-6678 GCF_000956235.1 Wasmannia auropunctata
GGGCTCGTTGGCACAGTTTTCACAATTTAGACATTCCTGTTTCTAAACAACTATTTATATTATGATTAAACTATATTAATACGGTAGAATGAACCTTTCTCTACATTTTCATGCCAGGAACAATTCTGTATACTGTATAGTTTATTTATAGTAAGTGAAATACGAACATGCTGCAATGTAGCCAATTTACCCCGATAGCCGGGTAAGTTGACACATATCATAGTGTAAGTTGCTTAAGCGATAAATTCCATATTAAATTAATGAAAACATAATAGAAATAAAAACAGATCGCAGATATGTATTTCTTAAAAAAA
>NW_012027613.1:6698-7744 GCF_000956235.1 Wasmannia auropunctata
TATATATATATATATATATATACAAAAAATGAAATTTGATAACGACAAGACGCGGTGATGATATGGTTAAAAGAGCAAGCTGGAGATTTATATGAAGTTAAAATTAAGAAATTAGATTTTACCAAATGTACTAAAATCTACATTAAAGAATAATTATGTTGAAAAATAAATAAATATGTGTTCTCAAGAGTTGAATAAATCAATCCCAAAATAAAATGCTTTAACAATATCTTTCGGATGTTATTATATCTTTACTTTTTAAATATCCCTTTTATCTCGGAAACCATTCGGAATAGGATACATTTATATGAATATTTTTACTTAACGTGACCGATATCATCACCTTCCAAAATATTGACCTTTCTTCCGGAGATACTATATGTATGTATATATTTATATTATATTTATTAATTGATGTTATATATTTTTTAAAATTTTATTTAATTTTATTTTTACATGTATAATACATAAAATATATATTTTTAATAATTTTATTTTTCTAGCGAAATTATAGGTTGCGTGGATGAGATAGAAGCTCCATGTCTTGTAGGTTTGTCAAACCAATATAAAGTTTTTAAATTTTTTTTAAATAATGGTTCTGGCAAACGTATACAAGTCATTGTTTGGAACGAGGAAATTGATCGCATTGAGAATTACATAAAATCCAACTGTGTAAGTATTTTAAAACATTTGTATTATGTTTTAAATTTATGTAATTTATGTTTTAAAATGTAATTTGGATTCGTATGTATCCAGAAGTTTTTCTAGAGCTATAATTTGGTGAACTATTTTAATTTTTATGATTATAATACAAAGCGTTATTAAAATTAAACTAAATTTTCTATTTTAATACTTTGTATATTTATACAAACACATATTGTACATGTATACAAATATATAAATAAACATACGTATAAATTATTACTTGGATAAAAATGTGTGTGCGTGTGTGTGTGGATGTGTGTGTGTGTGTGTGTGTGTGCGTGTGTGTGGATGTGTGTGTGTGTGTGTGTGTGTGTGTGTGTGTGTGGTGGTGGTGTGTGTGT
>NW_012027613.1:7764-9069 GCF_000956235.1 Wasmannia auropunctata
TGAAACTACTGAAAGATATTCAGTAATAAATTACTGTAAATTACTACCAGTAATATTTTGGTCGGTAGTTTCAGTAATACTTTTCTATAAAGGTGTTCAAAGTTAAAGTTGTAAATTCTTCCATCGTTAAGAGGCGAGAAGGGGTGAAGTCAGATAATTAAAAGAAAGGTCCGTAAACTAAAATATTACTGGAAGTTGTTCAAAAGAAATCATGAAATCGTTAGTAATAAAAGGTCTGCGGAAAGATATAACTTACTTGAAATAATAATAATGAATAATGAATAATAAAAAGAGGTGTTGGTCCGATAGAATAAGTACAGTAGCGAAGGCGATGTACAGTGTCGTTTACACGGTGTCCCAAACTCGAGTGAGCTGTGACACTGTGACGATTGGTATGATACGTCATATGGCTTATGTTACGTCACTGTGTAAGTCGTTAGACCAAATTTATCAAAACATATTATTCGCAAATGTGTCCAATACATAGCAACAGACTTCGTCATTGGTATGACGCATATGTTACGTTACTGTGTAAGTCGTTAGACAAAAATATCAAAACAAATTATTTGCAAGTATGTCCAGTACATAGCAATAAAATTCGTCAAGCATCTCCGTATCATTCTGAGAATTCAAACCATTATTCTGCTCTTTAATGTGTATCATTTCTGATATCGCTCTTTTGTGAAATTTGCACTCCGTGTCAAGGATTTCTATCACCTATCCTATTAACCATCGCACTATTAACAATACTAATAACAATTTTTTGATTGATAAGAAATCTAACATTAACATTAAAAGATGAACATACCTACACCCGCCTAATTAAAAATCCATCAACAACCTTGAAAAAAGATACTAATTTTTTACTTAAGGGTTGGCTAAAAAAGAAGCATATTAGCAGAGAGGAACTTGAGAGCGGCCACGCCGGCTTTTTGGGTGGGACGGGCGATCTCCCCCGTACAGTAGCGCCCCACGTCCACGTTTTCAAAAAGGGAACTACGTACCACGTCAATCTTAACATTGTCGATCAAATCATAGCTTGAGAACGTGGACGTGGTTCGTGTCCGTGCTAATCGTGCACTTCTCTCTGATGCAGGAATGCGAGTAGGTTAGTTAGACAAGGACTGACATCAATGTCGGTCAGTCCTTGTTTCACCAACACAGAGCTCGAGCGGAGAGTTTGTTTATCTCACGGACATACTCCCCTCTCACCCGTCCTGTTTTTTTGTCTCGCTGCGTTACGGAAATTCAGAAAGAGAATTTCGGGCGATTTCTGGCAGCGAGATGGGAAAATAGTTAAAAGAA
>NW_012027613.1:9089-10563 GCF_000956235.1 Wasmannia auropunctata
AGTATCTTATATATATATATTTTTTTCTTTTAATTATTTATGAAAATAACATTTGTTAATAAAAATCTTTTCTTTTATAGGGTCAAAGAAAAAAAAGTAAAACTGATTGATCAATTTGATTAATTAATTTATATCGAAAAATATTAATTATTAATTGTATTCCAATATGTAATCAAGCATAAAATAATTTATAAGTACCTAGTTACTATATGATTAACATTTACTGCCTTAATAATAGTTATTAATATTATTAATAGTTATTAATTGAGTTATTAATTATTTTATAAAATTATTAATATAGAGTTATTAATACAGTTTGCTGTATTTCATCAATTGTATTTTAATGTTTTAATATTATAAAATTATCTATAATTACTTATTACATTTATTTGTAACATTACATTTACATTTATGTACTATATAATGTATATTATACTATAATATAAATTATATTTTTTCTGCTTCTAAATAAAACTAATTTGCTGCTTTATTGAGTTTATAATTATTAATAGCTCCTTGATTTTATCTATTAAAATATTATAATGTTTCATCGATTGTATTTTATGAAGATTGAACTGAAACAAATTGCGCGCGCGTAGCGCGCGCCTGTATTGTTCTTAGTTAGTATAAAAAATAATTAATTTTTGACAAGCAATATATATGTCTGTGTATACAAAAAATCATAAAAAGCATATAATGTTGATGCCTACAGATAGAGATATAATTGTTAACGGCGAATGGCTGACAGACACGCATATGGACCATTTTCATAATCTTTTACGAAATTGTATGTACAAAATATACACCTGTGGGCACATGGCGTATACATACTTCCCCATACAATACAACCCATACCAACTGTTAAAAAACATATACAAATATTACATAGTTCATCTGGTTTATTAAATGGACATTGAGTATGTATAGTTATTACGATAGAAAAAATATATTTGTATATGATTCTTTAAATAATAAAATTTTGCATAAACAATTTTTGAAAAAATTATTTCCATAATTTAACTTTGAAAAAAATCAAATTTTCTACTGTGCAACATCAACCAAACTATTGCGATTGCGGTGTTTTTGCTATAGCTTTTGCGAATTCATTATTATTTAATATTAAACTTGATAAAGTAAAATATGAACATAAGTTAATGCGTTTGCATTTGATAGAAATTTTTGAAACAAATGTAATTGAGCATTTTCCACAAGATCCACAATTTGGTATTGTTTAAAAAATACTTCCTTTAGCAGTAATAAGAGCAAGAGAAATTGAAGCGATTCGTATTCGTACGATGCGTCAGTATGAGACTAAAATATAGAAATCGAATCGATTAAAAAGATTATATTAAAGAGCCGCTCAAATTTAATCAATAAAAGACGGAAAACGGCCAAATATACGAGCACGACTGGGTGTTACTGTACATATAATTAATTTATTACGACACTCGTAAGAGATCGGAAGAGCACACGT
>NW_012027613.1:12745-13735 GCF_000956235.1 Wasmannia auropunctata
TGAGTATGTGCACATTTTAAAGTTTAGAGTTCATGGACGCTGTATTTTGACTCCTCAAGACCATCCTAAATTGTTGTTTCGATGTGAAAATATCGCTTAAAAAAAAATTTGAGTGAAAAATACACGGTTTTTTTCCAAAAAATCGACTATAACTTTTTTGGACTTTGTTTATGACAAATTCTGATGGCAGATTCTGAAAGAGCAAGAAATTTTACATCAGAAATGATGTTGCTAGAATTTTTTCAAGGCCATTAAAATAAAAAATTAAGCCACTGAAAATTGTTCAAAAAATGTGTCCGCCTGGACGTTAATGGGTTAAAATCACAGAATACATATGCCAAAAATAAAGATCACCTTACTCTACCAAAAATAGACGAAATTCAAGAAAGTGTATTTTTGTCAAAAATAATTGTAAAGAGATTTTTCAAAAAGCATTTTACAGCTGAAATCTTTTCTTTTTAAATCGACACTTTAAAAACGACTTACTGACGTGTTTACAGAGGTGCATAAATGTAAATGGAGATGCGTCAAATTTCAAAAATTTTTGCAAATTTTGCGAACTTTCATGGCGTAAATTAAAAATCGCACACAAATACAGTTTACTGCTTTCAAAAGAATGAATTTTTATCTTTAATTTGCTTTTTTGTTGAGCGTTGTACGATTTTTTTTCACCGAGTTATTCAACATTGAACTAAAAAGGACCATTTTTGCTTCAATGTTGAATAACTTGATGACTAAAAATCGTACAACGCTCAACAAAAAAAATTAAAAGTAAAGATTCACTCTTTCGAAAGCTATAAATTGCATTTGCATGCGATTTTTAATTCGCGCCATGGAAAACCGCGCCTTGTCAAAGTTCGTAAAAAATTTTGTGATTCGTCGGGTCTCCTTTTCTATCCGTGTAATTCTATGAAAGATCAGTAGGATCGTTTTCTAAAGTATCGATTTGGAAAGTAAAGATTTCAAGCTGTAAAAACTTTTTTGAACATC
>NW_012027613.1:13755-14340 GCF_000956235.1 Wasmannia auropunctata
ATTTTTCCTTTTTTAATCATATATTCCCTAGTTTTAAAAATTAATTTTCTAAATTGCTGTGTATTAAAACTAAAATTTGTACATTTAGAAATGTAAGAATATTATGAATAATTTGGCCTAAGGCAATTATTCACAATATTCTTCCTTTTCTAAATGTAGAAATTTTAGTTTTAATACACAGCAATTTCGAAAATTAATTTTCAAGACAGCGACTACAGCGAGTATGATAAAAACGGGAAAATATATGTACAAGTTTTTTATGGGAAGTAAATGGACAAAGCGTATAAATCTGCGTGATTTATTATTACTTTTTTTTGCAAAAAGTAAAATTTTTAATTAACAAAAAAAAATTATTCGTAGAGACGCAAACGAGCACGCAGCGATCTCACTATTACTAGGCAGACACGCTACCGCCGCGTCGAAAGAGCTTTCTGAAAGCAGGAGTTCAAAAGTTATTGATATCTCATTTGCGATTTATTAAACTAAAATATCTAAATTTTACATAAAATCGCTTAGAAATGAAAAAATTAAAAACGTCAAATATTTCTATTATTTTAATTATTCTCATTTATTTCTTATTATTTA
>NW_012027613.1:14758-33744 GCF_000956235.1 Wasmannia auropunctata
ATCTAAGACGGTTGACCAATATGGCCGCACCCGGATATTGAAGTAGAGCGGTAAATTCGAGTGGATTTATTACTATGAAAATTTAATTAGTCTAAAGCGAGCTGAGTTACATGTTTTTCAGCTTTTGGAACCGCGAGGATAGTCACAACATTTCATTCTATTAACTCACACATTTCAACCATTTTACGCGAATACTTGGGATCGCATGTGGTTTGAGACGGGTCACACTGAGAGAACTTTTATCGAAACAGTCTTAGATAAAATTGAACGTTTGACAGTAATTTTTTTCGGTTTCCACTTGCTGCCTTTATTTACAAAATTTACCTATATATTATATCTTGTGGGGTCTTTTGGAAATCTATAAGAATATATTGTTTTACAGAAAAATTATTTTAACAGTGCACATATCAGATAATGTAATAATATTAACAGATAATCACATATGAAAAGTAACTCCACAATTTTTTGCTTTGGAAAAACTACATAAAATACAGCTAACCATTTTTTAATTATATATATAGAAATATATTTATATAATATAATAATAGCCTCAATATAATTATAACAACCTCACGAGTCACGTAACCTCTTAACATGTGAAATAGTCTTCCATAGTTCCATGCTCGATCAACATCAAAAGCCAATCAAAAGCTTCTACTATAGCGCCGTTTGCGGTTAAACAGTGCGTTAGATGGTTGACTGGTGATGTCATTTCCGATTACAAATTTCTTACCCCACCATCGATATGCTCTCTCCAGTCCTCCATGTTACTGGGTGACTGAAGCGAGCGAAACGCCGCACGGGACTTCCGGCAGTTCCGGCAGTTCCGGCCGGTCGTCTCTGCTTCCGTTCGCGAAGCAGCCGTGTCTCTGAGTGTCTCGTTCCCTTTGGGTTCGCGAGCTCGCGGGGGAAACCAGGAAAACGCGTAGCCGAAGAGGCCCGTGACCGGTTCCGCGGGGAAGGAACGAACATTCGCGAGGAAGGAGCACGAGGCGGAAGGGCGCGCAATCCGGACTGCCCGTCGAAGCGCTCGAGCAGATTCATCGTCCCGTCTCGGTCAGCGGTGCGCGTGTGCGTGTCTCTTCGTCACTCGTCCGAAGGAGCGGCACGATGACGGACAATCGTGAGTAATCCGATAAAGTTACACTTGCGATTTACGGGAGGAGGAGACGCTTTGCCGCGGATGGCGACGAGCCATCCCGAGGCGGCGCCTCCACTCGTCATCGTGGACCCGTGCCGGAGCAAAGAGAGAGAGAGAGAGAGAGAGATACGGGCCAGCGTCGCTTTGATCGACGTCGTCTCGTCGATCACGGGGCGAAAATGGCGATTGGCGGAGGCGTCGAACGCACCCGAGTATTAACGCCGTAGTAAAATTTTGGGTCGGGAAAACCGCTGAAATTTTTCGGACTCGGAGATGAGCGAAAATATCGTTGTTAGACATGTGGAGATCATTCCCGGACGGATAAATTTACACATACATGAAATTACTTGAACACACACACACACACACACACACACACACACACACACATACATGTGTGTATATATATATATATTTATTTATATATGATATATATAAAATAATAAGATATATATATAAATATATGCATTCTTTTCCAGTAACTATTTAAATCCACATGTCGAAAAAAAATTAATGACCTCTTAGTATTTTATATATCTTAAACGATTGTGATACAGGTACGTTGGAAGATCTCAACGAAGCGGCTCCAATTTAAAGCGGCTAAAATATTTGCATTGAATTTTACAGAGTATTCCAATTACCAGCAGCAGGGGTATAACCAGTACAGCCAGCCACCTCCCACGGCTGGGCAGGATACGTCGTATCCACCCCCTTCGACTGGCGGCAGTAACTACAATCAGTACAGCCAGCCGCCCCCGAACGCCGGTACCAACTACGGCAATTACAACAGCTACAGTTCTAACAGCGGTCAGGATTACAATCAGTCGCAGAGCGGCCAAGGCAGTTACGGCGGTCAAAATAGCTACGGAGGCGGCGGCAGTGGCGACGGCGGTAACAACTACAGCGGGAGCTACGGCAACAGCGGAGGTGGCAGTGGGGGATATAATCGCAACTCCGGTTCTTACAGCGGAGGTTCATAGCTTCTTCTCTTTATAATTAAAGCCTCCGATTTCTGCGTCTTGTTTTTTTTTTAATTTTTTTTTCTTACGCTTCCTCATTGCTTCTATAATCAGTTATTTAATCAAAAATTTAATTTTTACAACTAAATTATTTTTAATAATCTCTCTCTCTCTATTTCATCTCTTTTGCAGATCATACTTATACTTATCATGTATGTGTTTCAGGCCAAGGAGGTGGCGGTGGCGGCGGTAGATACGGCGACCGCGGCGGTTACGGAGATCGCTCCGGCGGTGGTTACAAGTAAGTTCATTTTCTAAAATCTCTTAATATACATAATATGAGGCGATAACCGGAGCGACGGACTCCGGTGTGTTAAAATTAAAATCAACAGCCACCGCATTCAGTAAGCGTTCTTTGTCGAAGCAAAATCAAAAAAGGTAATGCAATACTCTTAACGCCAGTAAATGGAAAAAAAACTCTTGTTGAAAATCATCATTACGAAAATCGGTTTTATGCCCGACCGGGCGTTAATATGTTTGAAGTATGCCTACAGGTTTAACAGACAGATATAACTGAGGTAAAGAGAAGGTAAAGAAAACAGTATATTGACAATTGACGTAAAAAAGGCTGTAATGTCGACACTATTCGCTGCTTCTGAAATATCAGCAAACACATAACATACATACATACATTCATGCATACATACATACGTTCATGTACACGACGTATAACGTATATTGTGTGGCAGCTAAATGCAAAGGTTTTAAAGTAGATTAAGACTTGACAAAGCGATTGATGTCGCCACTGGGGCCACTGTTGTATTATCTCCAATATCAGGTGTATTATCATATACGATTAGGCAACTAAGGTATTTAAAGTCTATCGTAAGAGATTACAGACACATATTGCCTTATCTGATCGCTATTATATATGTATTTAAAAAAGAAAAACAAGATTTTCGAGAAAGAGAGAGAGAGAGAGAAAGAGAGAGAAAAAGGTGGAACATTGTGTGGTGTATATATTGTATATTAATCCGTATGTCATTTGCCTTCAAGCGATACATGGCTTTACTGTGCGTATCGTCGCTTCTAGCATTGGTATTATTTAAACAGGTATTATACATATTTTCCGAAAGATATTACCATTTTATCTTTTCTATCACGAATGCAAAAATTGAATGGCAAAGTACGTCGTATTGTGCTGTGCATTTATAAATTTCCAAATGTCCCAAAATTGCAACGGAATCAACGGAGCGATTGTTGCAGCGGATGCTTTAATAAAATTTTTCTTTCCGGCAAAGAGTCGCTTTAAATCGCCAACGCAAGTAATCTCTTACCTTTTTTTTTGTTTGAAAAATGACGGAATATATGTGTGTATATATATATATATATATATATATACACACATATACATGTCAAACTAGAACCTAGGCATGTTTTTATCGAGATTTGTCTTTCCCTCGAGACTCATGTTACGTCGAATCAATCAAAAAAGAAGGATAAAACAATTATGCTCCGATTTAGCTCTCTCGATTTAATCGTTTGTCTCACGTCGTTTCTCTCACATTATTATAAAGCTATCTAAAAAAAAAAAAAAAACTGCATGCTAAACGAGACTTGACGGACGTGATTTAACGGCGGGTACGAAACGGTTAATAATATGTAAATCATGATGTGGTGTGACTGTACACAGACAATTTAGACAAATAGGTACATCAGTCAAGAAGAAAAGGTGGCGAGCGGCATACATACGATTCGCCATACATCGATCGATCGATCACAGTCTCCATGAGTCAACTCATTGGTATATCTGCTTCTGTGTTTTAGCAGTGGCGGTGGCCGAGGTGGTTATAACAAAGGTAAATGCACCAGACTGTTTGTACTAGTCTGGTGCTAAATATTCTAGCTTTCACTCTACTATTTACGATCTTAAATACTCGGTTACTCGGTGTTATATGAAAGGGCTGCTATGCAACATTGTTAGGGTAGCGTAAGAGTTAAAAAAAAAAAGTATGCGTGCGACATATCTGCTCAATGGCAATCTCTAATCGATTGACATGATACTCGCACGGGCGCGTTCTCGTTGAGAACGGAGGCGAATGAAAATACGAAATACCGTATATCGCGTTCTGCCTGTAGATGTATCGTTTAAAAAAAAAAATCAAATGCACTTACGATCACCAATTGCTTTTTTTGATCCTACGAACGAATCTCTGGCGCACGGATGTCGCTTTCCCAAAAGCGAGACTTTCTTTTTTTTTTTCCTAACAAGAGTAAGACATCCCCGTGCGCCTTCCAAAATTAGATCTTCCGTACGTTTCCGTGAGACTATCGTTATCCAACCGATTTCCGCACTGTGCGTGTCACTCGGTGATGTCGTGCAGTGGGAAAGTTTATTTTGGGAAGTCCCTTAAAAGGTCGAAAGGTTCGTAAAAAAAAAGGTACAGAAAAAAAAGGACATTGCGAGTGGACTTTACGTTCTCATTTCGCGTGATGTAGCGACAATAGAGATACGATGTGGTCGTGATTGATTTTTGGTATGGTCGATACATTTTCAAATGCATATAAAATAAACGAGCGCGAGAAGAGTAAATAAAAGGCAGCTGGTGAGCTATATACTTGCCGATTCTGTGATTAAATGTCAAGGGTAAGAAATAATGTTGCAGCCCTTTTGTATGTTCAGCTGCAACCCTGTGTTCTATATGTATCGTTAGGTGTTAATATGGGAATACTAGACCGCTACTAATGCATTACGTTTTTTTTTATTTTTTTATTTTTATTACCAAATAACGAAAGGAGATTACGATGTATACTGCAAACGTAATTCGCCATTCGAGGTACGGAAATTGTGCAGAAAAATGGGTACCCTAAAGCGAGAAGTTGTTGTAACCAACATAATTGCGTTTTCTTTTAAGACCTCGTGAACAAAAAAATAAGTGGGAAAAAACATGCGTAATGTGTAGTCAATAATTAATGCTAAATATGCTGAGTGATAACGTTACAAGGATATACGTAGATGTGTGTACAGGTTTAGTTGTTAAAAAATATATATGTATATACTTATATAAGCCTTCTATAAAATACGCTACAAGAGAGAAAACAACGTCTCTTGCTCTTGCTGGTATATACGATTTATTATTTGTAGAAACTCTAAACGTTGAAAACTGGTCGTCCGTTTTCCGCTTCTGCTCGTGTTTATAAAAATAAAAATAAGAAAAACGACAGGAAGTCGTTCGCAATCGAGATCGTAGAGGCTATATTAAAAAATGTGTGGTAACTAACATCTCGGAAATAAACGGCCGTATTATTTCTTAACTGAGAGAACTCTGTCGTTGTGTCATCGGGAAATATATACGATAATTTTGAAATATACATGATTCCAATTTTTACTGAGAAGTGACGAATCCGAGAAAGTTATACGGACAGTGTTTCCAAGCTTCTGCTGCGCGGTCAGAGTGAGTCAGAGAAAGTACAGAGAGATGCGCAATCCCGAAACACTTTCCTTATATCTTTTTAGATTAGAACGAAGTAAAGTAGTAGGGTCGGTAGATAACGCGAATATTTTTTTTTTCTACTGCCTTACGACGTTCTGTACGATGAATCATAACTTTCGGTCCATTGCAGGGGGCTACAGTGACCGTAACAGCGGTGGCGGTGAAGGAATGGTTACGCAAGAGGATACTATTTTTGTATCCGGTATGGATCCATCGATCTCCGAGGAAGAGATTTGTCAGCATTTCGGAGCGATTGGCATTATTAAGGTACGTGGTCTTTCATATAGACTTAGAATAGAATTTATTCTCCTCGGCAATAGTCTATATGTAGAGCAGTACTTATTATATATCACGTATATCTATGTTTGGAGCTCTAATCTAATCTCAATTCTTTAATGTTATCTCCAATAAAATGCCGAGAATGTTTGAAATTAAATACGCGAAGTTATAACACCGATATAATGAGATCCAGAGGTCGGTCGTATTTAAAATAACATTAATTTTAAAATATGTATTTTAAATAACAAAAAGTAAAAGAGTTATTTAGTATTTATTATTTTAAATAGCTTCTTCTAATCTATTTTATATTTTAAATACGTTTTTGGAATTTATTTTATATTTTTTATTTTAAATAAGTCATGTTTTTGGAATCTATTTCATATTTGTTATTTTAAATAAGTTATATCAGTTTTACCGACTTCTGCTTATCAGGGATCGGTCGTATTTAAAAAAGCATTATTTTATATTTATAATATGTATTTTAAATAAGAAAAAGTAAAAAAATTATTTAGAACTTATTATTCTAAATAATTTCTTCTGATCTATTTCTTATTTAATATTTTAAATATATTTTTGAAATCTATTTTATATTTTTCATTTTAAATAAGTCGTATCAGATTTTTATTGACCCCTGCGATCTTTTATTTTAAATAAGTTTCTGGAATCTATTTTGTATTTGTTATTTTAAATAAGTTGTATCAGTTATTTTACCGACCCCTGATGAGATCAGATCGCATTTAAATGTTCAACGAAAATTTACGTAATGCTTGCAGCATGACAAACGCACGGGCAAGCCGAAGATTTGGATGTACAAAGACAAGAACACAGGAAAGTCGAAGGGCGAGGCGACGGTCACGTATGACGATCAGAACGCCGCGCGCTCGGCTATCAGCTGGTTCGACGGCAAGGACTTCAAGGGCAGCACGATAAAGGTGCAGATGGCCCAGCACAAGAGTAGCTGGCAGAGTAATCGCATAGGCGGCGGCCGCGGGGGCGGTGGCCGAGGCCGAGGTGGCAGTTTCGGCGGTCGTGGCGGTGGCGGCGATCGTGACGATCATCATCGCGGAGGCGGTGGCGACGACCGGCGTGACGGTGGCGGCCGTGGAGGCGATTGGAGGTGAATACGAAATTATATCACGAGAAGAATAAATTTATCTTCATGTCCGATTATATATACGTATATTAGCATATTATTTAATTAAAATGGACATGCTTGATAAAGGAAGGTTGAGGTAACAAAGCGACTAAAGAGAATCTTGAAACAGGTGTCCCAATCCCGATTGCGGCAACACGAATTTCGCCTGGCGGGATCAGTGCAATCTCTGCAAGAGCGCGAAACCGGAAGGCCTTGGCGGCGGTGGCGGCGGTAGCGGCGGCGGCGGTTACGGCGGCGGCAGAGGGGGTGGCGGCCGAGGCGGCGATCGCGGAAGCCGCGGGGGTTTCCGGAGCGATCGTGGCGGACGTGGAGGTGACAGAGGTGGCAGAGGCGGCGGCGGTTTCCGCGGTGGGGACCGGGGCGGCCGCGGTGGACGAGGCGGTCCCATGAGGGGCGGCGGGTAGGTTCTTCATATTTCATGCATGATCCTCGAACTCTCTTCGCGAACTTCTACTTTCTTTTCTATATGCCGCGGAGGCGCGAAAAGTTAACGTCGAACGAACTTTGTATTTTTACACAGTGAATATCGATCAAGGAACACGTAACAATTTTTTTTTTCGCGCTCTGTTTCAGCCGAGGCGACAGGGACAGGGACCGTCAGCGACCGTATTAAATATATCATATTCTTAAAGAAATACTACCGGCCTGTTCGGCCCACCGTCATTATAAAACCTGTACACATATTGTACACACTTTCAGCGCTTGTACATTTCGCAGAGTGGAAAAAAAATCACTCTTTTATTCTACACACGTGGCATATGTATTTCTTACTGTCTTTCTTTTCGCGTGATCTTTTTTTATATTCATCTGAAATAGCATAACATATGTATTGTTACGTTCATATTGAAATCAAATATTCAAATAGACAACAATAGACAAGAAACCTTAAATGTGTGAACGTACGATCGGCTCTCATTTTAATTACCCGCCATCCCACTGTGAGATTTATTGCGAAATAAAGAGAATGAGAAATTTGGGAAAATTCATTTATTGAAAGTTGAAAATATAATACACAGCTAATTTATATTACATTATATATATATTATATATATGTGTGTGTATACAAATTTGATGGAGAATTATAACCCAAAGACATGACCAAAATAAATTACACGGCCCCGTCTTCGTCTGTAATCGGACGCAAGAGAAGCCAATGTCATTTATAGTAAACAAACTGTATTTAACATTTTCCTCAATTTTTTTTTCAATATAGTAAATATATTTATATAGTAATCGCGTTCGCTAAGAGATGTTATGCATAATATACGTTTATGACGTGGTGTATATCGGTATTTATATAATTTTTTTCCCGGTATGTATATGTACACAGATATACCTAGGTATGGATAGATTACATGAAGACCTCTAGTTTATGGATTTACTTGAACGCACCGCAATTACCCGTCTTGTTTATGCTCGCTCAATCCTTACGCTTGCGTGAGTCCTTGGACAGTTCCTGAAATCGGGAAAAATTCAAATAATTAAGATATTTATAATATATTTTCAAAATTATTCATTAATTATATTTTTAGCAGCAACTTAATTTTTCAAAGAATTGTTTCTCCAACGAAATATACATCCAAATATATATCTTAAAAATTGAGATCTAAAATATAACTCCAACATATGTAAAAGAGCGAACTAAAGATCGCTTTTTTTTTCTGCACTTAAGTGCTCTTTTCCTGTATCATCAGAGATATCTCTATATCTCCCTTATTATGCCATACCTCGACTTTTATTTCAACGCTGTAACGCCCCGATCGATCTTTTAATCTACTTAGTGTCGACGCAAAACGAGTTCGTAAACACCGATAACGCGGCCGTTATCGATTCACTTTTTCTAATTTGTACTATTTGTTTCTGCTCGAGAGTTATTTTAAACCGATGAAAGTATGCTGTATCCTAAGTAATCAATTGCCGTGAAAATTAAAGGGGGTGATCTGCCCAAAATTTCCTCCCAGCGAAAAGTAACGCGGCAAATTCTAAGAGACGTCTCTGCGAAAGAAGCGAAATTAATTGGTCAGGGCGATTTACCTTTTGCGTAAGTATCACAAGGAGGTGTCGGAAAACGCCTACGAAGTCGATGAACAGATCCAAGGAGTGCATGATGAAGTCCCTGCTGCCCATGTGGAACTTCTCGACGATCAGTTGCGTGTCGTAAATAACGAAGCCGCAAATTACGAAAAAGCCCACGTACAGGTGCGCCTGGTAGATGAGGGTCGAGCGCAGGAACAGATTGGCGAGGGAGAACAGGATCATGACGTTCAGCATGCTCATCAAGGTGCCACCGAGATACAGCCAACGGCCGCGTGCGGCCAAGAGTGCGGAAATGCTAAAGGAAACGAAGATGACCGTTGTACCTGTGAAAACATTTCATTGCACAATTATCGTACATCGTATCGGCGTCGACGTAGCAGTACGTGTCTTTATTCTATCTGACATATATACATGGTTAGACATCATCGATCAATATTTTTAATGGGTTAATGGGTTATAACGGTTCTTAATGGACAATATTCTTAATGGGTTATTTAATGAATCTTATCACCTTTTCAACAAAAAAAAAATATTTTACGCAGGAATACAAAATGTTTTATACGGAAATTAAACACACAGAATTGAATTGTACAGAAATTCTTAATTCAACGATTTCTTTTTTCCGAGACTCTCTCGCGCGCGTAAAACGTAGTGGACTTTGGTGAAATCAATCAAATTTACTTGAACTTTGGACCAAGTCGGTCAACTTTAAATCAACTTAATTTAATTTAATCGATTGTGGACAGCGCCTTATCTCAAGACGAACGGACAAAATGCACAGAACAGCGCGAAATGGATAAACCAACAGGGTTTGGCTCACCGACTAGCGCCGTCACCACAATACTCGGGTCTATGCTGACAACCAATTCGAGCAGGGGCCCCAAACCAAGACCGGACAGGAATGCGAAACCCAGGAGGTAGCCGAGACGCAGATTCTGATTTTTGCCATTGTCGGGCGTTGTCATCAGCGCGATGAGGAGGCCCAGGGTGCCGAGGGTCGTCAGCAGATTGGCCTGCAGGAACTGCGTGTACATGTGCACGTAGGCCCCGACGGCCGCCGACACGGTGGACAGGGACAGGCAACAGTAGACATTCTTCAGGTGTTGCCTGACCGGCGCATTTCTGCAAATAATTATTGTCTATATTATTATAACGCGGCTTTCAGAATTGATCCCGTGCGGTATCAATTATTTATTATTTAAGCTATCGCTAAATGAATCATGCTGCAGAAGAAAATATCTATAGCAGAGTTGCCAGTGCATCCTCCGCACAAAGACATTTGTGAGTCGCGAAGATTGAGTTTCATATAAGAGATTCGTATATCAAAACTATTATCGGAACCCGAAGACAAATCTTTCACTCGACTATCTATTTCTGTAAATAGCGTGATGCAATTTTCTCTCCTGATCGCCCGATCGTCTCTACGTTTCGCCCCGCATGCAGATCCCGATCTCGAACACATTTCATTATACGCAGTTACGTCAAACAAGTAAAACTCGTTTTTTTTTTAAGACGATCTCTTTTATCTTGCCTGGAAAGTTGATCCAAGGCCATTCGCAGGATATTTATATCGTCGCAGTATTTAATTATAAAAAAAAATGTTCCAGTCGCGCGCAGCGTCGCCTCATTGATGATGCCAATCGTTAATGGTATTTTAAAACTAAGGGCTGCTACACGATCAACCTGTGATTAACTCAATCTCGGCAGAACCGCCTAAAAAAATGTCCACACAACTCGTTGTCTCTAATTTAATCTTTTTATCTAATATGTCCAATCAATGAAAAATCAATTATTCTATCCGTATATTGACTCGTCTATAATTTAATCTTTTTATCTATAAATATGTCAAATCAATGAAAAATCAATTATTCTATCCGTATTAACGGAACTACAAATATCGTCTGATAAGTCAATAAGTCGATAATTGGAATCAAAGTCATCCTTAAATGACGAGAACGTCTCTTGTTTACAACATTGTTATCGTCACAAATAGACTCTTACAAAGTAGACAATGGAACAAGGTAAAATGTGAAGAACCGACTCGAGTGGATAATATTCTAGCGACTGGAAACGCTTGTGTCATTCCTCTCCTCTTTTTTTTTGTTTTTCATACGTTTTTTTTTTCCAAAGTGCTCATGTATAATATTTTCTCTCGTCTCCATAGAAAGTTCCTTTCTCAAAAGTTTCTTTTCATCCCTCCCTTCTCGACGGTCCAATTTAGGGCGACGGAACTCCGTCTAACTTGAATCTACGATTCGTTCAGCCCGTAGACGTTCGTTTTTCTATGCGAATCAATTTTAATTTCTATTCATTTTTTTCTCTTTTTCTAGTTCTAGGAATTCGCGAAAAAGGTGTGGAGAGCAAATCGAGTCGAAGCTAAAGTTAATCTATATTTTGGTAGAAATCGGACGAGGATCGTCCGAGGCGACGTCTCCCTGTGTGTGTACAACAATTCGAGCTCCCGAAACCGAACTTTTTTTTTCCTCCGTCACGTTAAACAACAAAAAATCAATAATTTCGTCTACGCGTTAAGCGGAGCCAGCGCGGGTATCGCTCGATAAGCGCGAATCGTCGATTAAATAATCGGAGTTCGGTCGAAGTCAGGAGTTCTTGCCTTCGCGCGTAAGTGCAAGAAGCGCGACGCAGCACGGCTAAAAACAACACGTATGGATCTGGAAAAAAAACGCCGTATATACAGGGTGTCCCAACTGGTATGTCGCTTAAACCTTCACGTTGGAGGGGAGCACGAGGAGGATGAGGAGGAGGAGGAGGAGGGAGGGGAATTGCAATCGGCTCTCTCCCATCGAGGAAGTCGTCGGCCGCCTCGTCGTCGACGACAGCCGACGCGAGATCTCGACCCGAAGAAATGTCATACTTTCGGTGCCTCCTTCGCTTTCACCGCAAGTAACATGTAGTCGGGCACGCGCGACGCAACTACGTCGCGTTATCTATATACGACGTCCGTCGTCATCATTCCAGACACCTACCGAATCTACCTGTGTGCGAAGGTCACGGGGGCTATCGCGCACGAATGCCTAATGACAAGCGTTATCGGGAATGGCGCTTTTCTTCACGAGGACGCGGAAGTGAAGAAATAAGCAGGGAAGTGAAAGGGGAAGATGGATCGCTCCCGTGATCGCGAAATTGCGTCACGGGACCGTGAGGCGCTCTCGCATCCGAGAGGGAGAGAGGAGCGAATATCGCGTAAACATATTCCTCGCACTTCCCCGATTACGCGACCCCCGTCGTCCGTCGCGAGAGCGGAATACTCACAGCGTGCTGCTGAATGAATTGAAGAATGCGTTCAGGTTGGCCGTTGCCATAATTTTGGCCGTCGCTCGGACTCGCGCTGGCGGACTCGGAAAGCTCGGGGCGTTGGGGCTCTCGCTCACTCCTGCTTGCACCACTGACAAGACGATCGACGGCGCGTCGCACGGGACGTTCCGCTCGCTCGTAAAGCCGAATGACTGGCGATATTGCCCCGGCTAATATAATTCGATGCGCGCGGGGAGACGAGGATTATCGGAGCGAGGCGAGCACAGTCGACGAATTGCACGCACGTACGTAGCCCGACGAGCCGATCCTCGAGCAGGGACACGTCAGTGATGTTCCTACGCGTAACAGAATAGACGGCCGACGGGGCAGACGAGGATAGGAGAGAACGGACGCGTCCGATTGGCCATGCGCGCCGTCGCCCCGCTCACTCTCTCTCTCTCTCCCTCTTCGCTGCTCCGTTCCTCCTGTCACACGAACGCGCGGCGGCGCCGCCAGCAGCCGCCAGATAGAGGCAGTCTCGACCGCGTTATACACGTTGTCCCGAAAGCACCGAACGTGCCTTCTCGAAGTGAAAATTATTTACGGCAATTAAAGATTGATATACAGTTTCGTGTAAACCGTCAACCAGTAATTTAATCTTTTTTTTTTAATGTACTAACAAAAATTTAATCATTCTCTATTAATGGCAGTGAAATGATACAGATATGACTAATCACTAATTGTAAGTTGGGTATTGATTTTAAATTATTCGGCGAGTTGAAGTTTGAAGTTGATCACCTTCAATCTTGCGTATAAAGAATATCGAAAGATGTAATCGAGATTCTACTATCAATGGCTATTCCTTATCGCTTTCCCGTAATTTCTCTGCAACCTCTTTTTGTCTTTTTTTTAATATTCTATTTTGCGATTTTCTCACCTTGCGTTCAGCCTCAGCAAAAACTCGACTCCCTGTATTCAAATGTATTGTCGATAATTCGAGTATACTTTACTAGTATAGTATTGCACACACTACGTTGTGTACCTCTTTTTAAGTAAATTAATATGTAATAATATTTATGTAATCATAAATCAAACAGCATCATAACTTCCAGAAATACGATTGTTATATTAATATATTAAATATATGTAAACATATATATATATATAAACTAAATAAAAAGAAACATTCCTGCAATGTACGGAGACAATATTAATCATAACAAACATTTTTAAATTTTTATACTTTTCCTCTAACTTTATAATTATTTGCAACTTATAAAATACTATGTTCCTCTTTTCCTCTCTCTCTCTCTCTCTCTTGCCTCATCGGTTTCTAGCTCCCAGTACCGTACAACCTATCAAAACACTCTTCAACGTCCGTTCAACGTATATATTCAAAAATTACAATACAACCGTAAACCAACTTACGTAGTTCACGCTACCGATTATTTTCAGCTGATAAAAAAAGATCAATCGTAACTAGAATACGCAGCTCCCCCCTTTGATACGTACGCGATACTGTCCCTCCTATACACGCCGCTATGTAAAGCTATTGACACAGTTATCCAGTAGAATTTATTATAATCGTGAAACGACTAATACGAATGCCTTGAACGCGCTATATATATATATATATATATATAAATATATAACTCCCATCGCAATAATATCAAATATCGCGTTTAATTAAGCAACAACTTTTAAGACGGAGGGCACTGTATTCTTGCAACGTCTCGGCCTTCCGACTGATCGCTGTCCTCGGACGAGCTGTCCATCGAGGAGTTGTCGAAGTGATAGTCATCGTCGTTCTCCTCTTCCCGATTCGGATCCTCGAGTCCGTAACGCGTGTAAAGATTCTAAGATGAGAAACACGGTAGAATGGTTAATTTAACACGTCGACGAAAAATGCCCGCGACATGTATATTACTTACACGTACTCTTTCTCGATGACGGATATGTCGCAGTAAAATCCAAAGTAATTGGCCGTCGAATGAATCAGGCACGTTTTCTTGCTTCCTGTTCCTCGCATTGGACTTGACACACTGAAAAAAAAAAATAATAATAAAGGGAACACATGTACGTTAATCTTTTAGTCTATTGCATTTATAGCTGTATCGCCTATTTTAGGGAAACGCGATATTAAAAATTATTATCAAGTGTTCTGATAAAGCAATAAGAGAGACGCTTATAAAAAGAAAGATTATAGAAAGACGATTATATAGATTTCTTTTTGTCTATACGTACATGGGCGAAGGAACTCATTTGAGGAGGTTGCGCGGACTTAGGCACCCATATCTTAACATCGTAATCCAATCCGCTTGTCGCGAGAATGGGAATATGCGGGTGTCCCTCCAAGCAATTTACCTGCAAATTAAATGAAAAGACAAACCGTTATTTTTTCTCACCAACATTGCGAAAGAGAAAGATTTGCTTATCGGATTTACGAAGTGGGGAAACTCACAACTCCCTGCCTGTCCCCTTGCATCCACTGTACAACAGCTTCCGTATTTTTGTCCCAAATGAATATATTGCCGCAATCGGATCCAGATACAACATACTCGCTTTTAGGTCCGAAGAAATTGACTCCCTTCACTACAATCAAGCGACAGATGGCAATGTAATAGCAAATATTAATAAATCCAAAATTTAAGGCAACGCTTGCCAACTAATATTCGAATTTCAAAAGAAATATATAGAAATATTTTTAGAGAGAAATCTTAGCACGAAAATTAATTGAGAAAAGTGTATCATTGAATTCTGTTTTTGCACGTGTTAGTTTTTCTCTGTTAAAACGTTGTTAATTTTTCTCGTGCATAAAAAGAAAAAAGAGGTCGTAAGAATTAAAAGGATCTAAGAGTCGAGAGTATATAAAACGCAATCATGTGATTGCGTTTCATGTGTGACGTACCGGTCGCACTATTCCTGTGGCCCTGATATCTATGGGCGTAATCTACGTGTGACGACATTAATCTGTCAAATAGGTATATGTCCTCGTCATTATACGAGGCGAGAATCTCTGTTCCGTTGTGATTATATACAGCACAGGTTACATGCGCGTGCTTATTCCCGGTCTGAAACATTTAAATTATACATTACATATGTAAAGTTAAATACATTTAAAAAAAAAACGAACTACACAGGATTGCGATAAGACATACCAGATGATCGGGGCACAACTTGTAAAGCGGCGTCGAGACTTTTCGCCGATCGTACACTCTCACATAATGGGAACGGCCGCCGACGCAAAATTCATTGCTATTAAAAGGATTAGAATGTATACTGAATAGCTGCACCTCTGACGAACCTTCCTTTACTACAAGTAACCTGTGTGAAGGAAAAGTCTATATATATAGGTATATATATTGTACAAAAAATTAACATATGTAGATTATAAGGGTTGTAAAACACAAGGAATAGAAAAAATGTGAATAAATATTTAAACTTTTTAATCGCAACTCACTTGTTTGGTTTGCTCTCTCGGATATCTATGGAGAACACCCTCGCATCCTCTCCAGCGGAAAAGACCACGTGAGGTGTCTCGGGATGCACAGCCAATTTATGCGACGGTCCACGATGTGCCGCCAATTTCTTCGACGTGTCGTGTTTAAGATCCAACAGACGTACCTGACCATCCCTCGCACATGTGACCATAAGATATTCCATGTCTAATGGCAACCATTTGGCCTAAACGATTAAGTAAGAAAGATTGATTAGAAAAAGAAAAATGCACATTAACCTCCAAATAATTATTGTAAAATATTCAAATGCCCGCCGTGTTGTCGATAATTCGAATATACTCTATCTACTAGTATAATACTACACACACTACGTTGTGTATCTCTTTTTAAATAAATTAATATGTAATAATATTTATGTAATCATAAATCAAACAGCATCATAACTTCCAGAAGTAGGATTGTTATATTAATATATTAAATATACGTAAATATATATATATATATATATAAACTAAATAAAAAAGAAACAATCCTACAATATACGGAGATAATATTAATCATAACATTTGTAAATTTTATGCTTTTCCTCTAACTTTATAATCATTTGCAACTTATAAGATACTATGTTTCTCTTTTTCTCTCTTTCTTGCCTAACTCCCTAGTATCGTACAACCTATCAAAACACTCTTCGTGTCCGTTCAATGTATGTATTCAAAAATTACAATACAACCGTAAACCAATTTATGTAGTTCACGCTACCGATTACTTTCAGCTAATCGAAATGCTTTAATTATGAATATTATACGTACTTGAAACATATTGCTTGTATGACCACTCATAAACCAGTGGCGCTTTTTCCCTACGGCCCAGTCCCAAATAACAACTGCTAAATCATCAGAGGCACTCGCTAATAAATTTCCTTTTTGATTGAAATTTAAGGCATTTACGCAACCCTGTAAATAACAATCGAATGTTAATACACAAATTTTCGTAACGATGTACAGCGTTTACAAGACGAACAATTTACCTGATGCTCGTTAAGCTTGTACATAATGTCGAGCCGCTCCACTGCATGCAGAGAACCGTAGAATCTTCTTTGAAATAACGGATTACTGCCTATTTGACGATTTATCACTTCGGGTACAATGCACCAATTAGGAGGCGGTTTCTCTATTTTTAGGCAATGAGGTACCTCCTCTTCCTCATCCTCGTATTCCTCCTCTTCGTCCCATTCATCCTCGTTAGCGGCTCTCCATTCGTTCGAGTCACCTGTTCGAAATTCATCAGATCTCTACATTTCACCAAACAGGCAGGGAAAACATTTTTTTTTTATGTATAAAATACCTCTCTCGTCTTTGTATCGATCAGAGTCGTCATTAGGGGTTTCCGATCCCGCTCTGCGAGCCTCTGAACCTCTATTTGACGATTCGTTCTGAGCTGACTCGTTTCTAGTGCTGGCAGATGCAACGTTTCCTAAAATTATATTATTTATATACATATATATATAATTATTTACACAGAAATATATTTATTTATTACCTTATGCATTATTCAACAAGACTTTTTATAATTACAAATTACAAAATTATAAATAATAAGGATTATATACCATCGTTATATAAAACTACTGAAAAAACAAATTATTACCTTCATCCGCGTCAGCGATGGGAGCCTCCCTTGTTGCCTCATTAGACAGGACGTTCCCAGAGCAGCTGTCCTCATTATCGCTCATTATGTTTCGCCTCTTACGATAATTTCGCTGCTTCGCTTTTGATTTGTTTCTTTGAAACGTTACCGTATCGTCACTTGCGCTCCCAGCACTGGCGTTGCGCGCACTTTTATTCAATTTCTGCCGCTTACTCAAATCCTCGTCCGAGCTATCGTCCGACTTTTCTATCGACGCGCCACTGCCGATCTGACCTTTCGAGATACTTCTCTTGACCTTATTCTGATCAGCGTGCAACGCGTTTGCTTCGTTGGCGTAAGAAGAAGACGGACTGTTGTCCTGCGAGGTAGTCGCCTCCGACAAGTCGACCGAATTACAACTGGTGGCGTACAGGATTTCCTTCAGCACGTCGTTAGTTTTGTCACATTTATCAGCTGTTGTCTTAATCTCGTCCTCCGCAGAGAGCTCCATAGGCTCGCTCGTCTGTTCATGTTGCGCAGCATCACGAGCGAGATCGTTATCAAGTCCGACTACATGACTAGCGTCTTTCGAAGCGACACTGCCCTCGGATGTAACACTAGAACTATTTACATTCATCGAGATGTCTGGATCTTCCAGTGAGCTCGACCGCACCTTCGTAGACTCCTCGGGATCCTTGGTGTCAGGAAGTTTCATCTCGGAATCATTACTGTTATCATGGATCAGACTTTCAGAGTCCATTTTATTTTCAAGACCTCAGATGAATTCTCTTTCGTTTGTCCGAACTGCCAGCAATCATTCCTTCAAATAGGCACACTGTGCAGTTGCATCGGCAACATATCTAAGGTTTATCTGAAAAGTGAAATAGATTGATTCAATAAATAGTAAATATCGTACGTTAGAGTAAAAAAAAATCAGAAAAAGAGATTCTTGACCATCCAAAACTAATATCTTTCCAAAACTCTGCTCTTTAAATGAGCAACTTAATATCCAAAATACATCAAGGTGATTAAAAAATTAGGAACTTGTATAACAGTACTGTTTGTCTCATAATAATATTAAACCAGTTTCAAATCTATCCACACTTTATACATTACTTTAAAATATTTAAATAAACTTTATCAAGGCAAAGGTTATAATTAATAATCCATCAACATAAATTTTGATATCCTTCAAAAGTTATATTGATAATCCAAGATAATGCAGAGCAATTAAAAATAATAATAAAAGATATCCTAACACAGCAGTCCTAGCTTTTAATTATACAAATACAACCTTGGATATTAAGATACAAAACTGATTTATTTCAACTCGACAAACGTATATCAAGATCATTTCTACAAAAGCTTTACATAAGCTTTACATATCGCTGCTTTGACATTTCCAGAAGGAGAAACATTCTTGTTATGATAACTTTACAAAGTCAAAAACCGAATTTAAAGTAAACTTTTAAGTCGACGCTTTAACATTTCAGATAAAACATTTTTTATCATAAGTTTTTGTTTTTGAAGACGAAACTGAATTTATTGTAACTGTCTTTCCAGGTCATAACCTCCCCCCCC
>NW_012027614.1:0-1710 GCF_000956235.1 Wasmannia auropunctata
GCCTTGCCAGCCCGCTCAGAGATGTGTATAAGAGACAGTGTCAGGGCATCCAACATTATGGCCGTGGATCGTATACTATTTTTCTTGATCCTCTTGCCGAAAGTACATTAAATAATATTAATAAAAAAAAAAGGTTACCGTTAGCTCATGTCCATATGCTTGAATTTTATAATAAAAAGTAAAATATAGTTGGCAAATTTAATACGTCAAATGTGTATTTTGTAAAACCGAGGTTTTTGCAAGCGGCGGGGGAGGGGGGGCGCGCCCGACTTTTGCAAAACCGAGGCGAAGCCGAGGTTTTTGTTGGTCGGGGCGCGCATCAAAAACAGATGAAAATTAAAATACACAAAGTAACGATAAGATAGTTAAAAGTAGGAAATTGTTATAACTTTAAGGTTATACGCTGTTGAATTAAAACGCCGGGACAACTCTCAATACTGCTATAAGAGTATGGGCTTTGCTATACTACCGGCTACAGAAAATAGCTCGTCAGAGTGCGTTGCAGTTCGAGCAGGCCCTAAAAGTCGTTCTTTCTGGCGTCTCGGGCAGCCAGAATAACCATTTACCATACTTTCGGCGGGTAGATCAAGAAAATAACCGTCAGAGTGCGCTGCAGTTCGAGCAGGCCCTAAAAGTCGCTCTTTCTGGCGTCTCGGGCGGCCAGAATAACCATACTTTCGGCGGGTAGATCAAGAAAAATAACTTTTATAAAATATAATTTGTTTAGCTTGCAAGAAATAAAATTTTTATTAGGACCGGTTTAAAATATTTTAATGTCTTGCACACATTTATATGTGTGTGAATCGTAAACATAATTAACTACGTGCGCGCGTGCGTATGTAACTTTTGATAAATATAATTAACAGTTTAAAAAGTTTACATAAAGTTTTACAGATCATTTTATAGTCGACAATGATTGACTTTTAAACCGATCCCAAATGTTATATTTATATTTGTCTAAAAACAATTTATATTAACACAGAAAGAACGATTTTGTTGAAAGGTCTAAAAATTTTACTAAATATATATTCACCCGCAAAAAACCGGGCCACTAAATTTTAGCTG
Source organism: Wasmannia auropunctata (assembly GCF_000956235.1). Classification (NCBI taxonomy): domain Eukaryota; kingdom Metazoa; phylum Arthropoda; class Insecta; order Hymenoptera; family Formicidae; genus Wasmannia; species Wasmannia auropunctata. The sequence goes on from NW_012027614.1 coordinate 1,066, forward strand.
AAATTTTTAATATCTTTCAATAGCGGTACTCTGAAAAATCATCGTATCGAAATGAACCTAAGCTCAAATTAAAGCTTGAACATTCCCCTTGATAACTAAGAAAATCAAAATTGAGTTCTAGAAATGCTTTATAAAATGGCAGACGTTGAAGACAGACTTGGAAAAATAGGAAAAAAATAGAAAAAAATTTTTCTTCGAACTATTGTGCTGGTCAGGTAAGTCGGCTGCCTGGCATAAAAATTTATAAGTTTTCAAACTTATTGATTTTCTAACAAATCCATTTTTTGATCATTTTTCTACGATTTTTTTTGACAAAGTTATAGTGTTTAAAAAAAAAGTGTTACAAAACATGCTATTTTTTTCTTGTCTACTCAATATAACTCATAAACAAATTATTGTAGGAAACTTTATCTGAAAAGAAATCAAATTTCAAATATAAACTTCAAATCTTAAAATTTTTTTAAAATCAAACCCTTTTTAATCTTATGTAAGTGCGTGCGTGTACTTATGCACGTGTGTATCCTGCTTTCGGCGTAACCTGGGCTCAACAGCATGGTTATGGCAGGAATCTGATCCCGTGTGTGTGTGTGTGTTTGTGTGTGTGTGTGTGTGTGTGTGTGTGTGTGTGTGTGTGTGTGTGTGTGT
>NW_012027614.1:12320-15832 GCF_000956235.1 Wasmannia auropunctata
AGATCTAAATTTTTTAAACTTCTTTTGTTCTCAGCATAACCTCTATTAGTCTTTAAGTTATATTGATGTTTATACTTTTTTTTAATTGTGGAATAGGATTATTAAATCTGTAAATTGCAATTATGTTAACGTGTTGGAAAATAATCACGTTTGGTCGATAAAACAGACGATTTTAGGATCGCTTTAAAGAGTTATGGAATAACATTCCGCTATGTAAACTCACCAATCATCACTCGCGCCGGCACGGCATTCCATTCGAGCCAAAATGTGATGAAAGAACTGGTTACTAAAATAATGCCCGGGATGAAAACCGTAGTGAAATAGAAGGAACGATCTCGTGTGAAGATCAAATCCACCTTCAAGCAGCTGTAATTACCTGAGTCAAGCATACGTAACTTCATTTTTCGTGCTAGAGCAAAAAATCAATGGATTTGTACTATCGGGGAGTAAAAAGAAAGTACTTTAATAGTACTTTGATATTGGTGAATATCGATCGAATAAAGATAAACCATTAATGGTTATTAAAATATTAAAATATTTATTTTTTATTTATTATTAATCAATAATTAGTTTACAATTAATGAAAAATATTTGTACTTAAAATGTTTATAAAAAATTTGTTTTTTTATAACAAGATACATATTAAGAAAATTAAAAATGTGATGTAATGCTTAATTTTTTATGTTAGGAGTGACGTAGCTTGTTCATCTTTCATATTCGGAAAAAAAGATAAAAATATCACATACAGTCATCTTGTCAATAAGTGACTATTAAACATCCCATTCGCGAAAGCAGTTGAAATATTTCAACAAAGTGCTAATATATGGGCATAAAAAATGGACTTATTAGAAGGTTCGCAGGCATAAAAAAACATCTACCATCAAGGATATATTAAACTAAATCTTTTCTTACAAATAACTCAACATTCAATATAATTTTTCATGTACTTCTTGAACGTTGAAACAAAGGATATAAACATTTATTCAATCATTATATGATACAATTACATGATTCATGCCGGTGGATCATGACATTCAATCATTAACGTTTGATTTGAAGTTCCTGTCTCGTTAGGATTTCTCTTGGAGATTGATTTTAAATATTCTTTATTTTATTATATCTTTAGTAGCAGATAAATACAAAATTAAGTGTAAAAATGTAGTGCAAATAAAACTATAAACAAAAAGTGAAGCTTATATATTAGAATATTAGATCATAAAAGAAATAATAATATAAATTCGCTGGTAAAATTCAGTTAGAGATTATGTCAATTTTACCATTTTATTATATTCTTCACCTGTTCAATTGCGCTTCGTATAAACAACTACTCATAAATATGTGCTCATTAATAGAATTTTTATAAATTTTTTTTTTATAATTCTTCCACAATTATAATTTAAAACATTTTAAATATATTGATGTCATTAGTTATATCTATCAGTTTTAATTTTTATATATAAAGGAAAAGTTATTTAAACATTTTTTAAATAAAAAAGTGGTATCACATTTTTGAAGAATACGAAACAAATGAACAAATATTTATGAGTGCTAATGTAACAACAATTCTATAATACTACGATATAAGCTTATATAATAAATAAGCATCGCTATATAAATAATACAAACATAAAGTAAATAAAACTGTATTTCGTGAAATAAAAATATATTTTACAGTAAAAATCTCCCTGCATTATTCTTTTAATCGTTAATGCAATTAAATTCAATACGTATGGAGAAAATACATTATTGCTTTGGCATTTGCAACGCTCTAATTACTAAATTTGGCAACGCTCAATCTTATTCTCCAATTAACAATAAGTGGCAATTTTATCGCAATATTGCACAAATCAATATATCATATACGAAGCAAAACATCGAATATCTACTTGGGATATCTTGGCATTTTGAATTTTGGTAAGCTTGGTCCTGTCTCTCTCTCCCTCATTTATTGATCCCCTTCAAATCGCTTTACGTGTCACTCATATCGATGAAATAGATATGAGAGAGATAGATTTTACCTTGCTCTTCAAATCTGCGCTGGCACAGCGAACACTTAGAGTCTCCAAAATCATCGAACTCGTCCTCGTCAACCATGATCTGTCCGTCAGCTGCAACAAAACAGCCCACGATCTTTCCTTCCTATTTTTTTCTCTGTTCTTTCTTTCCGTATTTTTCCAGCTTCTGTGTGACGAAAGGAGAAACAAATCTTCACAGAGCTGGGAGATAAGCTCTAAGAGCATAAGGGAAGCTTGATCTACTCATTAAAACTTATGTTTTTTCTCATTATATACTATAAATTTTAAAAATCATTTTTAAACTATTTGTTTCATTTTTTCATTCTATAAATTAGCAATAATTTTTTATCACATAATAAATGATACATATGATAAATTACTATAATAAATATAGCAGTGATGTTGAAGGAATGATATAGTCCAAATTAAGATCAGAATAGAAGTAATAATCTCAAATAACATAAAATTGATCAAAAAGAGAATTAATTGAAAATTTAGATTATTCTATGTGTTAAATGTTAAAAACCTATCCATATCGCATTTATATTTATATTTATATTCACAATATTTTATCATAACATAATTTAAGTTGTGTTTTTGTATATTCAACTCTTTTATTGATATATATAATGGATCAAAAAAAGTTTTATTCCTTTATCATTTACTTATCGGTTAATAAAATTTCATTAGTTTATTTCAAAATTAATATATTAAATTTTTTATTTTTTAAAGGAAATGATTTTATAAAGATTACGGTTAATATCTAAACGGCACAAGTAATCATTATAAAATATAAAAGAATTTCTTTCTAATAATATAAAAAGAATTTTATAGAAATAATATCCTTTGATTTCTATGGCGATAAATCGAAGTTTTTTTTTTTGAAAGAAGTCCTTTTTTTTGTAATAGAGTCCAAACAGAATTGCTCATAAATTAAACAATACATGGTTGCCGACAAATAGATGCGACGGAGTTTTATTTTTTTAAAGAAGTATACAAGATAGAATAAAATACACAGCATTATGAGAATGTTTATTCGCGTATTGAAATTTTGATGAAATAATGAAAGTGAGTCTCTAAAAAGGGGCGATCTAAAGATTCTAAAATGAAAGTAAATAAAGTGTGAAGTCTGTATGTCTGAGTAAATCGTCATGATTAAATTATAATGCAGAAAAGTTTTGAATTAAGTTTTTGATAATTACTGATAATCTGTCTACATTTTTTTAATTCCACTGAGAAAATTTTAAATTTACTTGAATGCGTAGGGGAGACCGGGGCTGATTACAGTTGATACAGTTTTTTTTCATGATTTTTTGTGACATGTAACTAATAAATGAAATAAATACCGCAAAGATATTCTTCAATAGTCACATGCTTTAACAACATAGAAATTATTTTTATAATTTAACAATATAATTAATTTTGTTGTATTAATGAAAAATGTAAAGTAATGCAACTTGTAACAATCGGCCTCATATGCGGGGTCAATTGTTACAA
>NW_012027615.1:0-1071 GCF_000956235.1 Wasmannia auropunctata
TCTAAAATCGCTCAAATTTTTTTTCTCGGCCTTTTCTAAGTAGTTATCATACTTTTTTTTATTAACATTTATAAAGAAAATCATAAGAAGACCGAGAAAAGAGAAAAATTTGAGCAATTTTTGACTAAAATTTTTTGTCCGTGCATTTTGCTCTGCTCCAATCGCTTTATGCCATTTTCGAACTCAACGGCTAATTTTCCATGGAAATACATGATTTTCAAACAATCATTATCTTATACCTACCGCTGTTTGAATGCTCTTGCCGTAGGCGTATGCAAGGGGAAGTAGGGAGAAATGCTTTCTCCTTCTCTCTTTAAATTTTTGCAAGGAGAAACAACTGTTATCATTTTTTTAATGAAAAAAAGGAAGCTTGAAGAGGAAATATTAAAAAGAAAGTTCACTGAAAATTCTCAAAGACTGGCTTTAATTTATGTATTTTAATAAGAAAATTAAATTTAAGACCGCCTTCTGTGATTAAGGCTGAATTTTATTGTTAGTACTTAATAATGTTTCTCTGTAAATTCTATACGTGAATCCATTTTTCAACTATTTAAACTGCGCTCCGAATTAAGGGAGCCTGGTTTAGCACACTAAAAAATGAGATGATTTTTGGAATTTTTTTTTTAGGAAACTATACAACTAATCTTTTTGAACTTCATAGGGTAATTTCTTATACTATTGATGGAAATTTATTTTTTGAGAAAAGGGTTTTATTTCTGGTAAAACAAGATATATTTCCAATAATTTAATTTAATACAATAGACGCAAGGCAAACCACGTTCGCAGCGATCAACGTATTACAGAGGTGCTACCGCAACGATAATTGTTCTTTAGCGCACGTACAGTCTCTTTACTCCGCTTCAAACCCCGAACTCGTAATTCGCGGATCGCGACTCGTAACTCGTAACTCGTAATTTATAACTCACAACTAGCGATCTATATCAGACCGAAACGATCGCGCTATGTTCTCTTTATCACCACACGTTCGCGGACTTCAAACTTTTTGCCTCCTCTCTCGTGTCGTGTGCTCCGGCGACTGCCCCGTCTTTTTCCCGCGCGCGACCGAAGTGG
>NW_012027615.1:13416-17882 GCF_000956235.1 Wasmannia auropunctata
AGCGCTATTTTCTGCCGTTCCTTTTGAAATTTTAAAGCGCTCATACGACTGTCAGCAAAGCCGTTCCCTTTGGCATTTGTGAGTGACTGTGAGCGTATCGAGATGGCAATTGAAAGTGATATGATTATGTTTTATATAATTATGTTAGCAAATGTTGGATTAGATATAATATGTTTTAATGAAGATAGGATAATATTCTTTTTACTTATGATTATACAGCTATTGCAATTAGTTTATCTGGATATACTTTTATCTATTTTTTCTTCTCCTTTTGCTCCACTGGCTGGTGAATTATAACGCCTTCAACCTTTTCACAAGGTTATATACTATATAGCGCAATACTTTTAACTAAATCGCATAGAGATTATGTAGTTGTTCATACAAATTTTGGTTAGGTGTGTTCCGAAAACACAACGGCCACCGTTCCCTTTGGACGTTTATACGCTTATAGCGCTTTCGTTACCTTAAATATCGATAAAATGAGCAATTGTAAGAACGAGTCATGACGTAATGATGACGTCATCAATGCCTTTCATGAACGCTTATAACGCTAAAAGGAACGGTATAAGCGAAGCTTATAAGCGCTTACAGCGCGTGAGCGTTCAAAAGGAACGCAGCCATACTACGTTATTACGCATGTGTAATAAGTATCATTATTTATAAGTGTTATAAATGCACATAATAACGTTGATATGAAAAACTCAAGGCCTATATAATCACCAGTTGTATAATGAGGTTTTAAGAAAGCATTTTCGTGTATATCATGTTGAAAAAAAAGTATAAATAGCAAGCAATTGTGGTCACACTCGCATTTGCATTGTACGCATCTACCGGTACTGTTCAGTTATATTATTTTATTGTTACAATAAGTCACAAAACAGACTTAGTTATCAAAAAACGCACGCGTCTCCAAAGATTTGCTAATTTGCCAAAATTATAAATTATTAATTCATTGCATTTCACAAGCAGTTTATTGTAGCAAAAATCAAAGTGAAACACGGCCGAAATTTTTCCCGAAAATCTATTAATAATACATTTCGTGAACTTGTAAGGTTCCGGCAACATCTTATTGTAATATCTTCACTGCGACTATATCAGAAGACTGATATATTGCAGTGGAGGTAAAACAACTTTGTGAATAAAGTAAGTAACTTTTTTCAATTGATATTCAATTAAAAGAAGACACATGTGCAATATTTCCTTTGGGACTCGGAGTTCTAACTCTCAAGATTAACTCGTATCTTAGGAGAATCCTGTTTTGTACCCTAAGCGACACAATATTATTGTCTGTGAGTTATCCGCTACAATAAAGATGGGACAGTCTTTGTTTGCCCTACTAATTCTGTCGATGGCGATTATGAGCTTTGGAGAATTGAAAGTTAAATATCAATGGAAATATTTAGATTATGATTTTGACAGTACGGAGCAGAAGGAAAACGCAATAAATTCTGGTATTTATAACCGTTCCAAGTGCATGTTGTACGATGCAGACAAAGCGGATGGTAAGTTGATACCAAATTATTCGAATTTAATAATTTTGTACAAAATTATGTACAAAATTATAATAATATATATATATAATTATTATAATCTATACGTTTTATTATACGTATATAGTTTGATGTTGCTAATGCAACGGATAGCATTATTGTTGCTATGAAATTCGCGAAATAAATATATTTTAATTTTAGTAGCACGCAAGTTTCGCTTACAAACGAAATTCTTTTCTTATAGATGGTAGAATATTCCTTACTACGCCGAAACATATAGGCTCTTTTTCTCCTGCTACTTTGGTGACAATAACTAATAAGACAGGACCAGGAGGTCCACTTCTACGTCCGTATCCAAATTGGAATTCGCATAATAATACGCGGTGCAATGATAGTATGGCAAATGTTATATATATACAAGTAAGTATTATAATATCTTTCATAAGGCGATTATTGCATCTTACATTTATATATTTTATTATTATTAATATAATACATTTATATTATTATTATTATTATATATACATTACATTTTATTTAAATAACTAACAATTTATTATATACTACGTATATCTATGTGCACATACAATAATCAGCTTAATGACAATAGAAATAGAATTTTTACTTTCACCTTAGATTCGGTGCAATCACCTCTTTGCTATGGATAACGGCAAAAGCGACAAAGAACAACTTTGTAATCCAAAACTATTAATCTTCGATTTAAAGGACGATAAGCTAGTTAAAATTATTCCCATCCCATCTAATGTCGCTACTAACCAAACGGGTTTTGGAACCATGGCAATACCTTTCATTTATATTCCTGATGGAGAATGCACGCGGTTTTGGGATAAAATGATTGTTAGTATGTCCTCTCTTTTAATTACAGTAGTACACATTCTTGTAAATATTATTTAGTTATACGTTCAGTTACATCTCATATTTGATTTAAATAATGTAAATATATATACAGATATTTATATCTGACATGGAAGGTTCCGGTTTGGTGGTGTATAACTTGTCCACAAATCGTATGTGCAGAGTTGAATCTGATTACATGAAACCAACTGATACTTTTTTCACTGTAGGAGGCTTTAATTTTACTCATGTAGCAAGTACTTTTGCTTTGACAATCTTATGCGATGGCAAGTATTCGCTTTTTAACACAAAGAATGTTGTTGCGATTATAATATCTTATTATACATGGCGGATATTACGCGCGAATGTTTACTTTAACTTTAAACTGACATTTGCACAATTTCCTTTTCTGGTTTAATATTAAAATTTATATATATATTTATGCTAATTGCACGCTGATAGTTTAAAAAAACATAGAAAATTCTTGCAAATAATCAATGGAATTTTGATCTTTTTATATTTCTTATATAAATGTTTTAGAGCTTTATTATGCTCCTATGTCAGGAAATGAAATCTATAAGATAAAAATAGAAACGCTATTAAAATGTCCTGATAAAAAAAAGGCTAATGAAGAAAGTAAACTCGCAATTAAATTATCAAGCCATACACTACCGATAACAACAGTGGGACAGGAAATAATTTATACCAGTCTTCGGGAAATGTCTATGCACAAATGTTTGTAAGAACTCTAATAAAAGTACGGTAAGATATCCGAACGCAATTATTCTTTACATATCAATTGATGATAAATTATTTCGAATTATACATATAAGATTAATTAAATTTAACTCTAACTTTACATCTAATAATTATTTTATTACTAAAAATAAAATATTAATTTTAAGGTGATTGTGCAAGATTCTGAACAATTGCAATCTATGGCTGGACTGAAATATTTACCTTCGTCGGATCGGCTAATAGTTACATCAACTAGATTTCCAAATTTCGCTTTTGATAAATTAAATCTAGACGATACAAACATCCGCTGTGCCGAAATAGATTTAGCAGAAGTACGGAACAACACAGACCTGTTATCTCCAACTACTTGTGATTTTTAATACTTTAATAAGTATTTTAACATACGTACGATTTATATGTATATGTAATATATACATATATGTGTATATATGTAAAAATTATATATGGTTCTGTATTGCAAAAAATTGATCTGCAAATCTTTTATTCAATTTAATTTTAAGAATATTTGTGAATTACACACATAAATATGTAATAATTAACATATAAATAAATAATTTTTGGTGGATTTTAAAAGAGCATAAATAGCACGTTATTAAACAATTTATTCATTAAATTTTGGTTAAGTGGGAGAGGCAGGGACAGCTAGGCAAACGTTCACTATTCGAAATGTCTGTATTTTACGTATTAAATTTTCATCATGTCGTTTTAATGTAAGCGCATAATTACACTGAGAGAAAAATATAATTTAAATAACCATAATTTAACTATAATTTATAGTGAATTTCGGGCACAACTATAAAATTATAATTAATTTAACCATACAAATTATTAATATAATTAGCTGCTTTAACAATGCAATATGGTTATACATTATGATTGATATTATTATTTTTTGTTTACTTATTTTTTAGTTATTATTACATTACAAATAGTAAGCAAATGTTAAAAAAATAGTTATACTTTTACTATAATTGCAGTTGCATTTACTACATAACAATGTTTATTTCATTTGTATATGTCTTAATATTTTACTATACTAATATTTGAAATTATTATACATAATTTATAGTAAAATTTTTTTATATTTGGTAGAAGTATACATATAAGGTTATTATTACTAACATTACAGTAATAATAACTACAAAAATAGTACTCCTAACCATAATTTTTTTACCATGTAATTATAGTCACAAACAGAAAATATTTTTTTTTTAGTGTAGGGATCTCAGGTTCGAATCTCGATGTTTTCAAAAATTATAAACCTGCGTAAAAAATAAAAATTGTAATTAATAAAATGCGGAATAGCTCACGAATTACATCTAAAAATAATATGTAATAATTAAATTTAAAGATCGGAAGAGC
>NW_012027616.1:0-1794 GCF_000956235.1 Wasmannia auropunctata
CCTCGGGTATCTCTTGAATCGTGAACTTCAACAATTTCCCATCTTTATCCGTCTTCTCTATGTGTTTCCAGACTTTAGGTGGCTCGCCCGACGGTCTGAAGCACTGCATCTTGTCCATCTTCTTCTGTAGATCTGCTCTAATGAGTGGTACCTTTACCTAAGATTTATCTTCTGCGTGTAAAATCGTGTCAAAAGACACTTTGTTCAAACGTCGCAAAAACGTACGATCTCTAACATTATAGTGACGCGCCGACCTCTGCCCGTGGCTCATCAGACGGCTACTGTCGATTGAGTGATTTAGCTTTATTAACCATTACGCTCACTGCCCTACTCACGAATAACGGATGTAACATGCAATGCTATCGCAATAATGTAAATATGTTATTCGTCTTCCCTATCTATCTTGCTTGTATATATAAGCTTTTTTTTTATATTCGCCTTATATCTACGAAATTCTGAAAATGTGTTCGTATAAGAGATAAGATGTAAAATTATCGTTATTTTAAAGAAAGGGAAAAATGATTGAATCAACAATTTATATGTAAATTAATAGTAGCACAATTATCACAAATCCTATACAGACGTTTAAAAAAAACATGTGAAGTTTTATTTCTCTTCTCTTTTATTCCTCTTAAACAATCCTATTTAAACATCACTTAAATATCATGAAAAATTTTAATTATTAGCATATACTTAGTGTTTGAACGCTTCACATATCTCATACTTTTAGTATCTTGGTGATACCCGGGCAAACAAAGGCACAAATTATTTAGTGGTGCTGTCATTATTAATTTGTCTAAGAAAATATTTTACATTTATTTTATAATGTTAAATATTTCATATCAGCAACAAACGTGCTGACATTCCGAACTCGGTACTCATTTTTGAAGCGTAAAACTATCGCGCGGCTCTTCATAACCCGCCAAACGGGTATAACTTTGACGTAATCGAATGGCTCATTCCTAAAGGATTTGAAAATCCATAGACGGAAAATACAGGAAAGCTCGTTGTACCCATTGCATTCTTAACACAGCAGTGTCACGAGACGCTCAATTACTCTTACGTGGCGAGTGTGGGAGATGGTTACCCATTACCCCGATGATGTAAGAATCCAACAACGAGGAAGCGCAATCGGACGTATTTTATAAAAGCTTATTATACTTACTAAGACTTTTCCAGAAAATAAATTACATTATGGTAAATTTATTAAAAGGTGAATTAAAAGATTCGCGATAAAAATTATCATTTAAAATATTAATCATTTTAAACTAATTTTTAATTAGAATTTTATGTTTGTATGTTATCATCGTACATAGCAGCATTGCCACGAGTCGTATTCAATAGCTCTTTTATTTGTTTTTGCGCGTGTGTTTTATTTGTAGAGTCCTATGGAATTGACAATCTGAACAGCCTGAGAAAACGTGATGAGTATAATTGATTTTTGTATATAATATATAAAAATTATATATATAAAATATATAATAATATATAAAAAATTTTATCTATTTCTATTTAATCTAATCGTTTATTTAAATGCTTTAAAATAACAACGCGGAGAGTGTCGCATCGAGGGCATCCAATGAAGCTGACAACCCCAGAAAACAGTTTAATTAAGAAGAGAAGAAGGTCTAGGATAGGCATCAGGTACTGACGGAACAACCTTGAGGCGAATATAATTTCTTACCTATACAAAATAATAGTTTTTTCGCAGTTATTTGGAATCGTTTTATCTCGGTAAAAATAATTACAGAAAGAAAAAATTAACTTAAAAATTTTATAAAAGCTTATTCTTAA
>NW_012027616.1:1814-21410 GCF_000956235.1 Wasmannia auropunctata
AAATAATGTAACTAACCTGGAAATCGGCCATGACATCTTTCTGACCTTTAGCATTAATACCCAGAACGTTCATACCAGCAATTATGGGTTTTCCACCATCAGGATTGTCGATGAACGCGGCTATAGATATACCTTGCGTGAGTAATAGACGCAATATTGTACATGTGTCTTGTATAAATAAATGGTCGTTCTTTGCATCTATAAATGAAATAAACAAATTTATTACATAATATTATCTATATATAATAATAGAGAAATTGAATTAACTGTAAGTATTAAATTAGTTAATAATTAACCCTAGTGCTTTTAGTACGCAAAGTCAAAGTAATTAGCCACTAACCAATTTAATACCTACAATATTAAATGTCTCTAAGGGAAAAGAACAGGTGCAACGCATGATTGTAAAGCATGAATATTTTTGTCCTCGTTAGAATTTATTCTAAAAATGAAGCGAGATGTTTTTTTTCTACAAATTATTTCTTTTATCTACAATTAATTACTTTTACTTACAATTAAATTTACGAACGGTAAATGAGATCGTCACTAAAGGAACGCTCTGTTTTCGAACAATCAATGAAACTTACTAAAACAGTTATTGGTCGGTTCATCAGCTAAGAAGTACGTGCACATATGTTCAATTGCGTCCTCGTACCGATCTTCGGGTATCTCCTGAATTGTGAATTTCATCAGCTTCCCGTTCTTATCCGTCTTCTCTATGTGTTTCCACACCTTAGGTGGCTCGCCTAACGGTCTGTAGCACTGCATCTAGTCTATCTTTTTCTGTAGATCTGCTCCGATAAATTGTACCTAAGGCTTATCTTCTGCGTGTAAAATCGTGTCAAAGGACACTTTATCCAAACGTCGCAAAAACGCATGCGGTAATTTCAATAACTATTAAGTCAAAAACGTACGATTTTTAACATTAGTAACGCGCCGACCTCTGCCCGTGGCTCATCAGACGGCCACCGTCGATTGAATGATTTAGCTTTATTAATCATTATGCTCACTGCCCTACTCACGAATAACGGATGTAACATGCAGTGCTGTCACAATAATGTAAATATGTTATCGTCTTTCCTATCTATCTTGCTTGTATATAAGCTTTTTTTCTACACTTTTTTTCGCCTTATCTATAAAATTCTGAAAATGTGTTCACAAGAGATAGAATGTGTTCTCGCGATAGCTGCAATGTTATAAAATTATCGTTATTTGAAAGGAAGGAAAAAAATGATCGAACAAACAATTTAAATGTAAATTAATAGTAGCACAAATCCTATACCAACAGTTAAAAAAAAAGCACAAAATTTTATTTAACCCTTAAACAAATCTATTTAAACGTCACTTAAATACACTTTATATATTTATTTAATAGATATAAGCTTTCATAATATTAATTTCGAGATTATGATTACTAGATGAACAGTAAAGATACTCTGCACATATAGTAGTATATAATTGTAAAAACAAACTCATTTTTAAAGATACTGCAAGATTGTACAGACGCTTTCAAAATAGCTTGCTTCAGTTATTGAAATTATCGCATGCGTTTTAGCATAGAAAAGCGCAATTGTGCATTGTATTTAAAAATGTAAAGAGTTTACTTTTTCAATTATACTAATTATATTATAATTATTAATAGTCTACATATGTCTTTTGTGCAATAATTAACTCATACTTATCGTAAGATAAATACTTAATAGTGCTAGGACACTTATCTATTCGTCATCATTGCTCACACTTGCAATTCTCGTCTTTTGCAAAGTAATAACTCCTCAAACATGTACGATTTTGACAAGATGGGATTGCTCAATATTTGAAAATCCACAAATAAAAAAGCTAACTGAACCCATTGCACTCCTTAACACAGAAGTGTCACGAAACGCACAGTGATTCCTGTGTGACGAATGTGGGAGATGTTTGCCAGCCCAACGACGAGAAAGCGCAAAACAGACGAATTTTATAAAAGCATAATTTTGGAAAAATTTTTTCAGAAAATAAATTACGTTATGGCAAATATCTATTTAAAAAGTGAATTAAAAATTCCGAGTTAAGAATTATTTTTCAAAATGTTGAAATCATTTTAAACGCATCTTTAATTGGAATTTAATATCTGTATGTTTTTATCGTAGTTACATAACAGCATTGCAATGAGTTGTTCAACGGCCCTTTTACTCGTGTTTTCGCGTGTGTTGTATTTGAGTCAATTGAACGAAGATGACAACTTGAACAGCCTGAGAAAAAGTGACGAGCATAATTGATTTTTATATGTGAAATTATATAAAAAATTTTACTTATTTCAATTTAATCTAATCGTTCATTTAAATGCTTTAGAAAATAAAAACGTGAAGAACGTCACACCGAAGAAATGCAATAAAGCTGACAAGAGAACAATCTAACTATTAAGAGTAGAAGGTAGAATAAGGATGGGCATCGGGTTCCAACGGAGCAACCGGGATGATATAATTTCTTATACAATACAAATTATTAATTTTTTCGCATCGGAATCGTGTTATCTCTGTATAAATAATTAAAGAAAGAGAAAATTAACTTAAATTTTATAAAAGATTATTCTTAAAAAGATTTTTTCGGACAATAGATTACATTATTATAAAGAATATCTATTTAAAAAACGTATATTAAAAGTTTCGCGAATTATTTTTCAAATGTTAATCATTTTAAATTCCTATATATTTCGAGACTCGAGTGTATATCCGAACACCGCGGATGCATGTTCGGAACGAAAATTACGTCTGCTTACGTTTCTACATTAAGTCTATAATGATGTGACCTTTGTTGTTATTCGTTCGAATCACAGTAATCACGGTAATTGAGGAATATTAAGCAATTTGTGACAGAAACTTACTAATGTGTATTGGTACATAAAACTTACTCTACAAAATAAAGTAAATCTTGTTATTCTTGAGTATTGGCCACATCCATTAGTCCATATTAGAAAAATCTTTTACCCATGAATTTAAACTCTTTGGACTTAATACCAGGGAATTTTTCCTTTCCATTCTCGTCCACCCAATCGGCGATTTTTTTCGTCAGGAATTCTTCGAATCCTGCATCAGCCGCTGACTTCTGCGAAAATATTGACGAGAACACAGTGGATGTCGCTGATACTCCGTATTTAGGTCCGATATGATCCCTAGATCAAGATTTGTTATAAAGTGTATGAAACATTAATAAATGAATAGATATTAAATTAATTGAAATGAAGTATAAAAAGTTAAAAGTGATTCTTGTATCTTAATGCCGTAAGGACAATTTATCAATAAGATAAGATAAATATAAATTTGACCTGCATAAAATTTATCAAATTCAATATTCTTAAAAATATTAAATATAACTGTTTTATATTTTGTCATTAATAAAATTGTATTTAAAAAATTAAGAAAATTCAAGACTGACAGATTGTTCACATCATACGGATATGAAATTTATTATTAAAAAGAATAGAAAAGCTTTACTTTGCTCTAAAAAGACTTATCTTCTTAAAGAATTTTGGACTGTGAAGCAGCGAAGAATCAATAATTTCATATATCTTTATGTGCGAACTAACTAACGTCTTAACACAAGTCATACCTCATTTTCAAAAAATCCTTGCCTAATCCGTATCCTCGATAAACGGGGTCTACACTAAGCCCAAAAGAAAATAGATACTTGTCAATTCCGTAACATTCGTACACCATTTTCGTTGGAATACAGATTTCCATAAAAGATTTGGCATTCTTTGACTTATGCTGTAACAATTAGCAATACCAACTTATTGTTAATTACATAATTGTACATTGCGACATAGTATTTGATAATGTATAGATAGGGAACAAAGAAACACAATTGGCTCAACAAAAGCCTTCTCGATACAATATTACAAAAGACGAACGCCAATAAGAAAATCGAAACACTTGACGATTATTATATAATAACATGACGTAAATACATTGACGTAAATGCTTATGCACTTGATATTTACAACTTGTTTTTCTTTGTTTCTATAAGATAATATATTGCTAATGCAATGCATGATAATATATTGCTAATGCATGCTCTTACAATTATAGTATAACATAATTATATTATATTATTGTGTATATTAATAGTATACTAAACATTTACATTATTATATTATATACATTTGTAAGGACTTTTATAATAAAACTTGCACGATAGAATTAACTAAATATAGCCATCAAATTTATTAAAAAATAATGTAACTAACCTGGAAATCGGCACTGAAATCTTTCTCATTTTTAGCGGCAATACCCAAAGCATTCATACCAGCTATTATGGGTTTCCCACCGTTAGGATTGTCGACGAACGCGGCTATAGATATACCTTGCATAAGTACTAGACGCCATAGCATGCTTATGTCTTGTACAAATAAAGGGTCGTTTTTCGCATCTACAAATGAAATAGAGGAATTAGATAATGTTATTATTATATATAATAATTATTATATATAATTATTATATATAATTATTATATATAATAAAAATTATTATATATAATTATTATATTATTATATATAATAATAGAGAAATAGAGATATTAAAGAATTTTAATATACTGTAAGTATTAAATTAGTAAGTGATTAACGCCAGTGTTTTTAGTATTCAAAATCAAAGTAATTAGTTACTAACCAATTTAATACTTAAAGTATTAAATGTCTTTAAGGAAAAAGAACAAATGCAACGCGTCATTATAAAAGATAATTATCGTTTTTCTCGTAAATCATTCTGAAAATGGAAGTTTGCGAGATCTTTTTTACTTTTTTCTAATTATTTCTTTTAGCTTACAATTAAACTCACGAACCGTAAACGGTGTGACCGTCACTAAAGGAACGCTCGGTTTTTGAACAATCGATAAAACTTACTAAAATAATTGCAGACCGGTTCGTCAACTATGTAGTACGTGCACATATGTTCAATCGCGTCCTCGTACCGGTCCTCGGGTATCTCTTGAATCGTGAACTTCAACAATTTCCCATCCTTATCCGTCTTCTCTATGTGTTTCCACACTTTAGGTGGCTCGCCCGACGGTCTGAAGCACTGCATCTTGTCCATCTTCTTCTGTAGATCTGCTCTGATGAGTGGCACCTTTACCTAAGGTTTATCTTCTGCGTGTAAAATAGTATGAAAAGACACTTTGTCCACATGTGGCAGAAATGTACGATCTTCAACATTAGTGACGCGCCGATCTCTGCCCGTTGCTCGTCAGACGGCCACTGTCGATTGAATGAATCTAGCTCTATTAACCATTATGCTCACTGCCCTACTCCCGAATAACGGATGTAAAGTGCAGTGCTATCGCAACAATGTAAATATGTTATCGTCTTTCCTATCTTGCTTGTATATATGAACTTTTTTTTATATTTGCCTTATCTTCGAAATTCTGAAAATGTGTTCGCAAAAGATAGAAATGTGTTTTCGCGATAGCTGCGATGTTATAAATTATCGTTGTTTGAAAGAAAGAGAAAAATGATTAAATTGACAATTTAAATGTGAATTAGTAATAGTACAAATCCTTTACCGTCAGTTAAAAAAAACTTTAATTGCTTCTTAAACAAACCTTTAAACATTACTGAAATACACTTATTTAAATATTATTTAAATACACTTTATATATCTATTTAGTTCTAATAAGCTTTCATAATATTAATTTCGAGATTATGATTAATAGTGAAGATGAATAGTAAAATAATAAAGATATACTGGACCTATAGTAGCATTTACCGTATGATTGTAAAAGCAAATTCTTTACATTTTTAAATGTACTGCACGATTGTACAGAAGCCTTAAAAACAGCTTGCTTCAATTATTGGAATTATCGCATGCGTTTTAGCATGGAATGGCGCAATTGTGCAATATTTGAAACTGTGAAGAGTTTGCACTTTCGTGCAGTATATTTAAAAGTGTAAGAGTTTACTTTTACAATTATACGTAGTCATGTTATGATAATTAATAGTCATTATGTGTTTCTTGTGTAGTAATTAACTCATATTAATTGCAAGATAAATACTTGATAGTGCTAGAGTACTTATCTATTCGTTATCACTGCGTATACTTGAAATTCTCTTTTTCTGCAGATTAATATTATCGGATATTTATGTAACATGTTTGGTACCGTATGCTGCTAGTTTTGTAATAAAGTTGAAAGTTTAATGCTCAATCGCGCTATTAAAAGAACACGCGATAATTCCAATAACTGGAGTAAACTGTTTTTAAAGATTTGCGGAAGATAGTAAAAATGGAGCTAAATTTAATGTGCTCTGTTTACATTAATAAAATTAATTTGACAAATATTTCAATAATATTTTATATTGTTTTATAATAAATATTCAAATGATTTATTATTGCATATTTAGTCTTTGCAGATATTCTACTTTCAAATAACGTTCAAAATAATTTTTCTTAAAAAATATGCATGTCTATTGTATTTTAGTATATTCAAACGTTCAAAGTTTTTATATCAATATGATAATTAATGCGATATTATTATGTCGCGTTCATCGGATCCTCGCAGAATTTGTCGCGTTCATGCATTTCGTAATATCAAAAACACTTTTGCGAACATATTTATGTAATCTATAAAAAATTCTTGAAAGCCTTGATAAGGAGTTTTCTCTTTTTTAGTTGTTCTTTTTTTTATAGTTAGTTCTTGCTTCTTTGCTTTAAACACGATGATAAATGATAAAAGAAATTTAAAAGAATTTTTTTCTCATTTTTTTATCTCTTCTGATAAGTAAGCAAAATATCGCAGAGTTATTAATTACTAAATATAATACCGCGGATAGATGAGTAAAAATATTTTTTTGACATGGAAGTTAGGCAATGTAACTTCCTCTACATGCAGATAAGACAATGTGATTTTGTCATTCTTCCATGACAATTTACATAACTGTTTATGTAAATCTTTCGCTGATTCATGTTGACATTTACGTAAATCATAGTCCATGGGAATATAATGTACATAATTTTAAATCATCGATACATCGATATACAGTACTGGACAGAGCATAGAATCGAAACTCTTAACAGACTTAAAGGAGAAGGTAGATGTGTGAGTAATAGCGATTCATGTAGATCAAGAACCATGAGACACTTAATTAATCCTACTTACATATGATTTCCCAGATAGTACACAGAGTTAAAAAAAAATTCATTTGTATATTCAGTCGTATCAGTCGTATGTCATCGATTCTGACAACGAGTTTATTTTCAGGTGCAACAAGAATTCTTCAGAATTTTTAGAAAAACAATTCTTTTTGCATCCGAAAATGAACTCAGAATTGATGACATATGACTGAGTCCTCTTTGAATGATCTGTATTATATGGTTTGGTACATCTATAGTCAGAACATTATTTTTACATTCAATACATGAAAACGTTATATATTTGTTAATTCTAAATTACACGTAATAATTCCGATTTTAAATCACCGTTTGTAAAAACAAAATTCGGTCAATAGATCAATAGTAGAAAAAGAAAAGAGAATCGTGAATATATATTTATTTCTCTCTTTGTTAGTAGGTTCGTCAAGATTTCAAAGAAATTTCGTCTCATCGCTTCATCCACTATATGATGTTTAATTGCTCTCATAATTGACAGTAATTAAGCAACATTATTTTTCAAAGTAACACACAATATAGTCTAGTAAATAATTATTTCAATAAGAATACAAATTTATCCAGGCAATATTCAAATTCATTTGAATATATATTTAAAAGGATCATAAGACGTCTTAAGGATGTTTTAATTATATGAAATGATGGGTCGTTTAAATGACATCTTTTAGACGTATCTCATTTTTGTTCATGCGTGCTGTCATGAGTAGTCATAAACGCATCTACATCAGATATCTTGTAACAATCCCGATCTAACAATAATTGAGCTATCTTCGTAAGATCGTGATAATAAAATTTAATATTTATCGTTAACTCATTTTGTTAGCGAAATTTCAAATTATTTATAATTGTTAAGCCGCAAGAGAGAGAATTTCTCGCAAAGATTTTTTTTTTATACTTATACATATATGTTATTTTAGAAAAATAGTTTGCACATTACAATTTTTAAAATGTAAAATAATATGATATCATTATCATCATAATTAATCCTTATGATTGACGATCGTGACCTTGCGTCGGATTATTGTAACCATTACGTTATTTCAGGGGATCTGTTTTTCGCTACGTGAATCACGACTTGCATGCAGCGTCATTTTTTTAGGTGATTTCTTTTATATTTTCATTTAATGTTATAGTTAAATATTTTGCATTTGATAATAGTTCTTATCCATATTGTCAAAAATTTGGTTATGAAAACATCATCGAGATTACAATTATATTCGAGTATTAAGTGACTTAAACTTAATAAATACTGCATTTATCACTCTAAATGTGATCTGTAGTCTCTTATTAATTTTCACAGCTCAGCGTTTTTATTTCTTCGTTTTTCGTATTTTAATACTGTAACACTGAATCGACATTTATTAAACAATTATTAACAATTGTTAATAAAAAATCTTAACTATTACACGCAAATTATACAATGTTTGTTTTAATAAAAATTCACGAATTTAAAAACGATATCTTAAAACGATGTTACACAATTCTTAGAATAAAATGGAAAATGTGTAGTGATAAGTGACATCAATCTATACGAAACAGAATGTTTGACATGGATATTTTACGCGAAGCATTATATATTTTCAAATGATACGAGTAGTTGGCGCGTGACCTTACCTTGATATTTTCCGTTGCTCGGAAAGCGCGCGCTGCAACGTAGACAAAGGACGCCGCACCGTTGCGTATACGCATTACACAAAGCTTCGCCGCGCTATCATTCAGGGGCATTCAATCGAGATAGACTACGAGATACGCTTCATGTACTACTTCGACTTGCAGAGATTTGGCTACTTTAAATTCGAATTACAGAAGTAAAATATATATCTAAATGCCTGACAAATAATTCGAGTTAAGATAGATTTTATTTTGATTTATAAAGATTTTCCGCAGCGGAGCGGAAAGGGATGAACAAAATTTTCATCTTATAGAGGTTTTCGAGTTATCGAGGTTCCACTGTAAATGTTTCGTACTTATCGATTATGTATCGAGGCGACAGCAATTCCTCGAGATATTTCACGCGACTTACTCATTAGGCGCGAAAATAATAATTCTTTCACATTTCGAATCATTTTATCTCGGTAAAAATAGTTAAAAGAAAGAGAAAATCAAACACACATTTTATAAAAGTTTATTCTTAGAAAGACTTCCAGAAAATATATTACATTATAGTAAAAGATATATGAATTAAAATTTTTAGTCGGTGAACGTGCAAATTATTCAGAACAAAAAGAAAAAGGCTATCCCACTCATAGCATTCTTCTTTTCTCTTTATACTTGTTTAAGAACTGTCTTTCGAAATGTTAATCATTTTAATTGAATTTTTAATTTGAATTTTATGTTTGTGTGTTACAGTATCATTGTAGCTACGTGGCAGAATAACTTCGCCTGTTACGCATCGGATCGGTGAGTCAAAAAATGTTTTAAGGTAACAAATCTATGATTAATTATGTCAAATATAAGGCAAATATATCTCGGTCATCGTTCAATCGAGACAATAAATTATTGCACAAAATAATTATCTCCCTTAAAATGGATAGGCTAAATTTGATAACGTCAAATATTTAATTTTGGCGTCACCTATTTATCTGTATGTATATTGTGTGACTTGAAGAAATACTCGCACACTTTGCACGTACGCTCGCAAAGTAAAGCTTATCATTTGTGTCGAATTATATTAACACACTGCCAAAGTTCTGTAAAAGTTATTTTTTAATAAAATTTAGGGCCGGTTGTTTCGCTTTTCGATGGTGGTAAACTATGTGGTAATTTTTCTGACGGATAAATGCCATGCCTGTATTGTTGATTTGATTCTTACTGAATAAAATTTTGGTTCAAAAAAAAGATATCGTTTTATTTATATGTATAAAGTTTAATTTAATCAGGATGCATTTAATCATAATAACATCCGTGCGATTGTAAACGGAACAATCTTATAAAAAGATAAGATTGCTTAAGTAATTTACTAATAATTGTTGCTAGATAATTATCTGGCAAATTATAATCATCCGATAATGTTAAATCATCTGATAAATGATAATGTTGTGAAAAGTA
This sequence comes from Wasmannia auropunctata, assembly GCF_000956235.1. NCBI lineage: Eukaryota > Metazoa > Arthropoda > Insecta > Hymenoptera > Formicidae > Wasmannia > Wasmannia auropunctata. The sequence goes on from NW_012027616.1 coordinate 11,996, forward strand.
CGAAAAGAAGAATACGAATATCAACTTCCAAGAAAGATTATGTGTATTACATTAAAGTGACTAAAGGTACAAATAATGAGTGTAGATACTCTTAAATCTCTTTTGAATAAAATAAAAATGAATTTTTACTCGGAACGTGCAAATTATATAGAACAAAAAGAAAAAGATGATTCCACTTACAGCAACTTCCTTTTCTCTCTTATTATTTGTTTAACTTATTATACAAATATTTTATTTAATAAATTAAACAAATGTTAAAATAATTGGTCAAATAAAATTGATCTTTTTTCAATCTTGATAAGTTAAAAAATGTTATTTATATATTTATTAAAAGTTCCTGTTTCTCTTTTAATACAAAATTTTTTATTTCTTTATTCTTTATATATACATACATGTTGTTGCGTGACAATTTACAAAAAAACATATGTAATACTTGAGTATCTTTAAAATGGTAATGGTACAAATGATGGACAATGGTGCAGATGATTTTACGTTTCGGAAACTAAAGTATCAATTTTACTTTCAAATAAAATGCGATCACTTTCTCCCATTGCCCTTTACATCAAACTTGGAAAAACTAACAATTTATTCGTTATCTCGTAGAAGATAATTGTATATAATATTATTTAATAGGATTTTGTTATGCGCAACTCGCAAAACGACGCTCTTTCGCGACGCTTGCATGGGAGGTATGTCATTAAACTTTTGTAATAACTACTTATATATGTATATTCCGAGTGCCGTGGATACATGTTTATCAGAACGGAAATTATGTCTGCTTACGTTTTTAAAATCGATAATAATGTGACCTTTGTTGGTCATTTAAATCATAATAATCACGGTAATATTAAGGAATATTGAGCAATTTACAATAGGAATTTACTAATGTGTGTAAAACTTATTCCAAGTTACAAAATTAAGTAAATCTTTTTAAGTATCGCCAAGGCCATATTAGAGCAATCTTTTACCCATGATTTGAAATTCTTTGGAATTAATACCGGGGAAATATTCTTTTCCATTTTCGTCCACACAATCGGCGAATTTTTTCGTATAGAATACTTCGAACCCCGCACCCGCCGCTGACTTCTGCGAATTTATCGCTGTAAACGCAGTGGATGTCGCTGGTACTCCGTATTTAGGTCCGACAAGATCCCTAAATCGAGATTTGTTATAGAGTATACGAAACATTGATAACTCTGATAGATATTAAATTAATCGAAATCAAGTACTTATAAAAAGTTAGAAGTAGTTCTTGTATCTAAATGATGCAGGGGCAATTTATCAATATTATAAGATAAGATAAGATTAGTCGGCAAGATAAATATAAATTTGACCTGTACAGAATTTGTCAAATTGAATATTCTTAAAAATATTAAATATAACTGTTTTATATTTTTTTATTATTAAATATTATATCGAAAAAGTTAAAAGAGCTCAAAGATGACAGATTATCCACATCATACGAATATGAAATTTATTATTAAAAAGAATAGAAAAGCTCTACTTTGCTCTAAATATTTATCTTCTTAAAGAATTTTGGATTGTGAAGTAGCGATGAATTAGTAACTTCATGTATCTATCTTTCGTGTATTAACTAACGTGTTTTAACATAAGTCATACCTCATTTTCAAAATATCCTTGCCTAATCCGTACCCTCGATAATCGGGCTCTACGCTAAGTCCAATAGCATACAGATACTTGTCAACTCCATAACGTTCGTACACTATCTTCGTTGCTTTAGATACGATATCGAACGTATTTTTGCACTTCTCTGACTTAAACTGTAACAATTAGCAATCCCAATTCAATATAAGTTACATAATCATACATTGCGATAACATAGTATTTGATAATGTACAAGAGAGATAATGTATAAGATGGGAAACAAAAAAGCACAATTCGCTCAATAAAAGGCTCCTTGACGCAATATTACAAAAGGTGAAGGACACCAATGAGAAGATCAAAACACTTGACGATTGTTACATAATGACATAAATGTTTATACACTCTATGTTTATAACCTGCTCTTCAATGTTTTTGTATGATAATATAAATTATCTTAATTATAATATAATTAGGATATTATATTATATTATATATCATATTATATATCTATATTATATTATATACACTTGTGAGGACATATATAATGAAACATGCACGATAAAATTCACTCAAATATAGCAATCTGCAAATAAAATTCACTAACAAATAATGTAACTAACCTGGTAACCGGAAATGCTATCTTTCTGATTTTTAGTGTCAATACCCATAGCGTTCATACCGGCAATTATGGGTTTCCCACCGTTAGGATTATCGATGAACGCGGCTATGGATATGCCTTCAACAATTAATAGGCGCCATAACGTGCTTATGTCTTGCACAAATATAGGATCATTTATCGCATCTACAAATAAAATATAGAAATTATATATTATTACATATTACATATAATAAAGATATAGAGATATTAGAGAATTTTAATTAATTGTAAATATTAAATTGATTAGTGATTAACATCAGTATTTTTAGCACTCAAAATTAATAATTAATTACTAACCAATTTAATACTTACAATATTAAATTTTTCTAAGGAAACAGAACGGGTGTTCAATGCATGATTACAAAAGAAAATTATTAATTTTTTTCCTCGTTAGAAATCATTCTGGAAATGGAAGTTTGCGAGATCTTTTTTTAATTATTTCTTGTATCTTACAATTAAATTCACAAAAGGTAAATGAGATCGCCACTAAAAGAACGTTTTCGAACAATCGACGAAACTTACTTAAACAGTTACAGGTCGGTTCGTCGGCTAAGAAATTCGCGCACATATGTTCAACCGCGTCCTCGTACCGGTCCTCGGGTATTTCCTGAATCGTGAACTTCAACCGCTTCCCGTCCTTGTCCGTCTTCTCTATGTGTTTCCACACTATAGGTGGCTGGTCTGACGATCGGAAGCGCTGCATCTTGTCTATCTCCTTCTGTAGATCCGCTCCGATGGCTGGTAGGCTTACCTTCCGCGTGTAAAATCGCGTCAAAGGACATTTTGTCAAAACGTCGCGGATACGTACGATCTTCAACATTAGTGCGCCGATATCTGCCCGTTGTTCGTCGGACGACTACTGTCGATCGAATGGTCTGGCTTTATTATCAACTGAAATATTACGCTCGCTACGCTACTCGCGAATAACGGATGTAACGTGTAGTGCTATCGCAATAATGTAAATATGTTATCGTCTTTCCTGTCTATCTTATTTGTATATATGAGTTTCTTTCTGACATTCGTCTTATCTACGATATTCTGTATGTGTTCTCAAGAGATGGAATGTTCTCGCGATAACTGCGGACTGCGATGTTTGAAAATTATCGTGGTTTGAAAGGAAGAGTGAAATGATTAAACTAACAATTTAAGTGTGATAATAATAGCACAAAACCTATACCGACAGTTAAATAAAACAAATGTAATTTTATTTGACTTTTAAATAAATATATTTAACAGATCTAATAAGCTTTCATAATATTAATTTCAAGAGTGTGATTAATAGATGAATAATAAAATAATAAAAATATACTGTATGTACAATAGCATTTACCGTAATTGTAAAAGCAAATTCTTTATATTTTTAATATACTACACGATTGTACAAAAGCTTTGAAAACAACTTACTCTATAATTATTGAAATTATCGCGTGCGTTTTAACATGAAATAGCGCGAGTGCAATATATTAATTTAGAAATATAAACAGTTTACTTTTATAATTATACTTTTATATATGTATAGTTATATGTTATATTAATACACAAGAAACATATGTAGACTATTAATTATTAATAGTCTACATATGTTTCTTGTGCAATAATTAACTCGTATTAATCGCAAGATAAATACTTGACAGTGCATTTATCTATTCCTTATCACTGCAGCGTGCGATTCTCCTGTTCTGCAGATTAATATATCGGGTATTTACGTAACATATTTTGATACATGTGCATATATATTGCTGCTAATTTTGTAATAAAATGGAAAACTTAATAATCAATCGCGCTATTAAAACATACGCGAGAATTTCAATAACTGGAACAATAGATATTTGTTTTTAAAGTTTCTGCGGAAAACAGAAAAATGAAGTAAATTTTTAATAAGCTCTCTATTTTTATATTAATAAAATTAATTTTACAAATATATCGACAATATTTTGTACTCTTTTATGATAAATATTCAAATGATTTCGTATTTCATATTTAGACCTTGAAGTTATTCTACTTTCAAATAACATTGAAAATTATTTATCTTAAAGAATATGCGTGTTTATTATTATATTTTAGTATTTAAAGATTCATATCGATGTGATAATTAATTTAGGCACATGTTTTATCGCGTTTATCAAATGTTCGTAAATTTTTCGCGTTTATACATTTTGTAATATCTGAGTGTATGTTACATTTAGTAAATAATTGTTGATAACATTTATCATGAAATACAAAATTAATGTAACGTATAAAACTACAAAATGGTAAAAAACAAGCAAAAATCCGTATAATGAACTAACGTAAATGACAAAATCATTCTGTCTTGTGCATATACGGAGAAAACTATATTCCTCATGTATACATAAAAAAATTTGTTTATTCTTACATTTATATTATACACTAATTAAAAAGTCGCTCAAACATAAACGTTCGCAAACATTTTTGCGAACATATTTATGTAATTATGTAAGAAATTCTTGAAAATCTTTGATAAAGAGTTTTCTCTTTTTTATTTATTCTTGCTTCTTTGCTCTAAATACGATAAATAATTTTAAAAATTTCAAAGAACATTTTTTTCATTTTACTATCTCTTGATAAGTAAGCAAAATATCAGAGTTATTAATAAATCACAAACTACGTACTACGTATTGACATTGCAGATAAAAATTGAACGAAAATAGAAAAGACGAATAGAAATATTTTTTTTTACATGGAAATTAGGTAATATAACTCTGTATGCATACAGTTAAGATGTGATTTTGTCATTCTTCCATGACAATTTACATAAATGTCTATGTAAATTTTTTCATGTTTTTCGCTGATTCATGTTGATATTTACGTAAGTCGTAGTCCATGGGAATATAATGCATATAATTTTAATCTATCGACATGTGTTTGCTGGACCGTGCATAGAATCGAAATTTAACATGCAGACTTAAAAAGAGAAAGATAGATGTGGATAGTAACAATTCATTGTCAAATTAAGGCACATAATTAATTTTACTTACACATGAGTTGATACATCTGTGTTCAGAGCATCACTTTTACGTAGAATGCATGAAGAAATTACATATTTATAAATTTTGTATTATACGTACATATAATAATTCCGATTTTAATCACCGTTTATATATGCAGCATTAACACTTATACGTTATAATACATATAGTTTTTGATTTGAAAGTATACACCGCTATTCTCTCTTTACTTACAAAATTTGGCCAATAGCACAATAATAGAAGGAGAGATCCATATCCACATATACATACCATTTATTTCTCTCTTTTTAGGTCCGTCAAGATGAAACATTAAAATAAACGTACCAGTGAACATGCATACCTATATCAGAATACGTACACAAAAACTTCTTTTTAAATGCTTTTTCTTATAATATTATAATTTAATTGTAATTTTTAAATATTTTTATAATGTAATTTTGATATTATAATAAAAAAAAACGTTTGCGATTAATAAATTTTGTGTACAATATAGATACATATTCAGTCACTGGTACGTTTACCTTAAAGAAATTTTATCGCACACTCCGTCCAGTACTACATATCGTTTTAACCGTTATCGACAGTAATTAAGCAACATTATTCTTCAAAGTGATACACAATGTAGTATCTAGCAAATAATTATTTTGATAAGAATACTTACCCAGGCACTCAAGTTCAAAGTATGTGTTCAAAAGTGGATCAGAAGACATGTTTAGGACATTTTAAGAATGTCTTTAAGATATTTTATATAATATGATGGTCCATTTATATAAATGATGTCTTTTAGACGTTTTTATGTCTCATTTATGTCTCATTTATAGTATATATATAAGTACTCTCAAGTAGTCTCATATATAAGTACATACATTCGTGCTGTCTGGATAGTCATAAACATTTACCTTATTGTTAGCTATCTTGTAGCGATCCACGATCTAAGCTATCTTTTTAAGATCGTGATAAGAAAATCTACTTATAGTTAACTCATTTTGTTAACAAAATACTTTAAATATTTATAAATGTTAAGCCGCAGGAGAGAAAACTCCTTGCAATAATTTTTTTATATATGTAATTTTTAAAAATAATTTGCACATTGCAGTTTTTAAAAATGTAAAATAATATGATATCATTACAGCATAATCGATCCTTCATGCTGACGATCGTAACCCTCGCATTGGGTTGCTGGGTATAATCCATTACGTTTTTCTATCGGGGCTTATCTTCCGCCGTATGTGAATTGCGACTACTATAGTCTTTTGGTGATCTCTTTGATTGCATGATTTATATAAGGGACTAACAGATACACTTTATATACCTAATTAATTTTTGGTATTAACAAATTACATATATAATGCTTTGCACACACTATTATATATATTAAATATAATTTATATAATTATATTATATTCTTCATATTACCTCCATTATACTTCAATTTTTTACTCATGACTTTAAACGTTTTTTCTTTAATACCAGGGAAATATTCATGTCCGTCTTTGTCCACTAAGTCAGAGTAGTTTTTCGTCAGAAGTTCTTCGAAGCCGGCATTTGCCGCTGATTTTTGCATAATTATCGATGTGAACCCCGAGGCTGTTACCGGGACTCCATACATAAGTCCGATAAATTTCCTACATTCAGATTTAAGTTACACGAGACATTAAATAAAACTGATTAACATGTTAGGATGAATTAATAAAAATCGAGTAAATAAGAAATCAAAAATAATTTGCGTATCACAGAAGACAGTAATGAGGCCAACTTGTCAATATGATGACTGATAAGTAAAAGTTTTCGTTAAATTCCAAATTCTTAAAAAATATGTAACTTTTATTATTTTGTTTTCTAATATCAATTATATATATAATTATACAAATATGTAATTAAACAAACAAACATTAATGAAGAAATGAAAAATAATCTATAGGTATTATTAAATCTATATTATTCAGATATGAAACTTTTTTATAAAAATTAGAAAAGCTACTTCGCATTGAAAAATTTCAGACTCTAAAGACACGGCACTTCCATAATTTACCGTACTATTTATGTGTGAAAGTAATGTTTTGACATTAGTCACCTGATTTCCAGCATATCCTTGCTTAATCCGAATCCTCGATAATCAGAGTTTACCCAAAGCCCGACAGAATATAGATACTTGTCAATTTCATAATAGTCGTATACTATCCTTGATAAATAAACAGTCGTTTCTATCGCCTTTCTGCAATTCTCAGATTTAAACTGCAACAATTATCAATTTTAACTTACAATTAGTTACGCAATCGTACATTGCGATAATATATTATAGTATATTATAATGTACAGAATAATAGGAAACTTCTCTCGATACGATATTACGACAAAGGATAAAAGCTGCCTATAAAGGCTAAAATATTTAACACTTATTATTATACATATATATTGATGTACTTAAATATTTCTGTACTGATATCTATTCTGCTTATCACACTGGCCTCTATTTTAGTGTTTTCAACTGGCAAAGTTACTGCATGATAAAATTATAATATAACATAATGTCTATAATATATGTGTATTGCATTACATTATATGTATATGTATAATTATATTTTCTTATAATGGCTATAGTCTACAATTACATTATTATGTACGAGATGTATTCAAGTTGCTCCTAATTTTCTTCTGCTTCAATTTCTGAGGAAAAAGTTATTAGGCACTACAACTTGAATGCACCTCGTATATAGTATTATAATTATATACCTATAATAAAGCTTGTAAAACAATTATAAAGCTATGGTAAAACAATTATATTTCGAACAAAGAGCAATCAAGTTTATTAATAAAGCTAACATAGCATTTACCTGGTGAATCATACTATTCTTCTGATTTTTAAAGTCGATACCCAAAAGATTTACAGACGCGATTATAGGTTTTTCACCGTTGAGATTGTCGGTGAATGTGGCTATGGATATGCCTTGTATAAGTGTTAAGCGCCATAGCATGCTCATGTCTTGCACGAATACAGGGTCGTCTTTTGCATCTGGAAATAAAACAGATCAAAAATAAATCAAAGATAATTCTTTCCTCTAATAAAGATCATTCTATAAAAAAATGATCTTTCTTTTATCCGAAATCCGTGAATGCTGAATGAGAAAATTATTAAAAAAAAAAAACATTACGTCATCGAACAATCGGAAAACCCGCGGTGTAACTTACTCAAACATTGGCAAATCGGTTCATCGGGTATGAGGTATGTGCACATGTGTTTAACCACGTCCTCGTACCGGTCCTCAGGAATCTCCTGGATTGTGAACTTTGTCAACTTCCCGTCTTTATTCACCTTTTCGATCTGTTTCCAAATTCGAGGCGGCTGATTCGGCGATCTGATGCGTGGGATTTTCTCTATCGTTTTCTGTAGATCTGCTCCGATATTTCCGATATTTCTCTTCTGCGCGTACATACGGTTCAGATGATATCTCGCCCGAACGTCGTAGAAACGTATGATCTTCAACATTGCTTATGTAATTTTTGACTGTTATTGTTCACCAAACGGCCACCATCGATCGAATGCGTCGTTTGGCTTTGTCAAATAGGTATAACGGCTATGCTTCCTTCACAAATGATGGAAATAATAGTATATGTATGTAATGCAATCACAAAAATTAAAACGTTATTGTATTTTCTTAAAGTACCTGTTAATTATTTTTCTTCATTATCTTTAGTTTTATCACTATTTTAAAGTGTCTTTAGTACATAGTTCAGGTGTAATAGTTTCTGTTAGGTTACTTCAATACTTTTTATGTTGCCCGCGCTTTTGACACTTCCGGCACCTTGAGAGCGCCAATAATTATCCTTCTGTTTTTGCTTTTATCACTAGACTTCTAGAATGTTCCGCTGTTATTGCAACAGTTACCATAGACCGCTCATATACAGGGTGTCCCGTAATGACCGGACCAACGGTTAAGGGTAGATTCCTGAGATCATTTTAAGACAAAAGTTTCAATACCAAAATGTTGAGACTATAATACTTTTTGAATTATAAGTGTTTAAAGTTAACTAATCAGATCATCTAAAGTTGGCACGCTCAGGTACGGCACAATGCAAACTCCTAAAAACAAAAGCTGACTTATCGCCCTTCTTATTAATATCGATATAAGAATTACATATGTGAATATAAGAGATCGGAAGAGCA
>NW_012027616.1:21430-23975 GCF_000956235.1 Wasmannia auropunctata
CGTGTGCTCTTCCGATCTAATCCTTATATCGATATTAATAAAAGGGGCGATAAGTCAACTTTTGTTTTTAGGAGTTTACGTTGTGCCATACCTGAGCGTGCCAACTTTAGACGATTTGATTAGTTAACTTTAAACACTTATAATTCAAAAACTATTATAGCCTCAACATTTTGGTATTGGAACTTTTGTCTTAAAATAATCTCAGGAATCTACTCTTAAGCGTTGGTCCGGTCATTACGGGACACCCTGTATATATTCTAGCAATAAAAGATATTCATTATTGCCAGCTGTGAGTAATCCCAATTCTTACAATTACCTCGCTTCCATACACAACAGTTTCAATTTCCAAAAATTATTGTTAAAAAGAGTGAAAAGAAAATGAAATAATTTGATAATTTAAATAGAGATGAATAGCACAACAACTAAAAAGTATACACCTAACCTATGCTATTTCATACCTGATAAAAAAATTGCTATATGTCAAAATTTTCCATTTGTTATCACGTTCTGCGTTGCGCCGTTTTTGCGTTACTGTTGAAAGCCATGCTATAGCAGTGAAAATAAAATGCAAAATATTTTATTTCAATTTCAAAAGAGTTTTATATTTAAACACGACTTAAGCACACACTCTGTAGATCGATTTAACAGATTTAGAATAAACTGTTGCGTTTTAAGAATTTCACGATTCTTTCTTTCGCGAAATTTCAGCAAAATTTTCTAAGATAAAAGGCAAATAAAAAATCGAATATGCTAATTATAAGAATTATTAATCGATTGATTATCATGATTCCTATAAGCTTTCTTTATTTTACTTTATTTCTTCTTCTATTATATTTCTTTATTTCTTATAAATATAACAAAAACGAAAATTGTAAGAAATCTTTTAGGCGGTACTATCAAATGAAAAAGTATAGATAATTTAAAACAAGGTTTTTATTAGGAATTTCATCTATGATTTATATCCATCACTCGAGCTCTGATGGGCAAAAAAGATCTGTACCTTTTGTAAAACTATTTATTAATAGATGTAATAATTTTAATGGACAACAAACATATTTGTTTTAGTACTCACTGAAGTGCTGAAGTTCTTACGCGCATTGAAAGTTTCTATAATCCTTACCTATCAATAAATGCACTGCAGAGTCACGGAAATTTCTATTTTTTGTATACACTTCTTATTAAAACGTTTCGTGTATCAATTGTTTTCCGCTGAACTTTCCATTCAATCTGTCTAATATTTTGAAACATTTATGTTTAATATTTTCAAACATTTGATATTATTTTTTAATTTTATTATAAAACAATGAGTAAAATATGTTGAATTATAATGCATAAATTAGATTTTATTTTATATTGGATTTTTCAGTTAATAATCTCGAACTCTTGGCCAGCAGTGTTCTACGTCTTTTTTTACATTTGTCTTATCTGCAAAATTGTATGAGCATGTTCTCTTGACTTTTGCCCTTAGACAGGTAGTTTTGCGTAATAGCTACAATTTTGAAAAATTGTTGTTGTTTGAAAGAAAGAAATTGCGATAACGGATAAACTATCAATTTAAATGTGACGAAATAATAACACAAAGAAAGAAATTGTAACATGACAATGAAAATAAAGTTCAAATGTAATTTTTATTTGTCTCCCAAAAAATCTAACAGTTAAACACACATCCTATATTCTTCTGATCAAATTAGTTCCTACAATACTACAATTGCATGAGCGATTTTATTAAATACAGTGACAGTAAAATAATAAAAGTATAGTGTCAAAAAATATATCTAAAAATATTTAAAGTATTTTACATTTATAATTACATGTAGTAATACTATAATAATTATTTATCTACGTACATTTCTCGTGCAATTACTCGTATTAATCATATAACAAAAATTGATGTTATAATATTTATTCTTTATCACAGTGTAATTTTGTGCATATATGGAATTCCTCCTTTTCTGAGTTTTCAATAATTTTCCGATTTAACAATAAAAGTTAAAAGTGTACAACAAATTAGTTTGCTCATGTATCAAATTCTGATGCAAATATAGCGTTACTTAAATTGTTAACATTTTAATAAAATCTCGTAGTTTCTATTGAATGTCGATTATTAAATATATCTCCTGTATCTCTGCAGCAATACCAATTCTTCATGAAGTAGGCGAATAAAGTAGCGAATTCCGTGAAAGTATGCAACGACAATAATTTGTTAAGCACAATACGTGGTAAAATAATATTTGTCATCGCAGGTACTTATGATACAAAGATATTTACTGCTAAATAGCATTATAAATTAATTCGAAGCGGAACGTGCAATATGCACGAACGGGAGATATATCGTTACTCGTACAATATTGAAGCACCTATATAACTGACAAGTGTATTCGAATGCTGCAAATGAATATATCAGAATGAAAGTTATACCTGCCATTGTTTTAATAAAAATGTAATGTGTTTGGCATGCGCTTAACGCGCCAAAAAACTGTTATTCATTAGTACACGGAAAGAACAATTTTGCTGAATCCAGATCTGAAATAATTTTGTTCAATAA
>NW_012027616.1:23995-29151 GCF_000956235.1 Wasmannia auropunctata
ATCTGTATTTAGCAAAATTTTTAGACCTTTCAACAAAATCGTTCTTTCCGTGTAGGGATACAAAGCGGATTCTGATCCAGATTTTTTCTGCCATTTTTCTTGCTTGGCCAATATTTTTCCACTTATTTTTCACTTTTAGGGGGAGCGAGGGGAGATAAATACGTCACATCAGAGCCGTAGTCTGACTTTTTTCCCCTAAATTTTTGAACCTGACCGTTTGTGACGTCACAGGCCGTTGCCCTGACTTTTTCCCTGCCAAGTTTTCAGCCTGGTCCACTTCTTTTTTAAGAAGTGACTACGTTCTGATTGAAACATTTTTTTCCCATAGAAAATATTAAGAAATGGGGCGCGCGGGGAGAAGGTCCGCCACTGCCGCCGTCGTTCGCCGTAGCCCGTGCGCAGCGTAATTTCAAAGAAATAAATATCGATGACGTAAGAAAAGAGAGACAGTACAGAAATAATTTTAAGACTTATACATAACATATATATATCATATACGTATAACGCATTTATTTTCTTTTACTTTATTTATTGTTCGTGTAACCATTATATATAATATTATCTGATGCGTAAGCTATTATATAATTCGCAAACTACAATTGAAGTGTTATTGAATTTCTTGCTCAAAAGATTTGCCACAACGCGTTAATTGTTTATAACACAATTTTCACGTAAGATTACGAAATACTTAAATTTCTCGCTCACGCTCCAAGTTTTTTCAGAATTAATCGTCGACGGAAAAGCTCTCGTGGTCAGCTGTTTGCTCTAAATGACGACCTTTTAGCTGGACAATCGATGCATTTCCGGTTTCATCGTTATTATCGAGGGCCTCTATATTTTTTAGAAGGTCGCGAATATTCTAGAAAAATAAATATACGTAAAGAAGAGAGAAGGTGATGCAATCTTCTAGTTGCATCGATGCATTTCCGGCACCATCGTTGTTACCGCTTTATTTTTTATATGGTCGATCGAATATTCTAGAATAATAGATATACATAAGGAAGAGAGAGAGGAGAGACAGTGGTGATATATGCAACCTTCCAATTGCATCGATGCATTTCCCACTTCATCATTGTTACCAAGGTCTCTATTTTTCAGAAAATGAATGTTCTAAAAGAATATAGATATGTAAGGAAGAGAGAGGGGAGAGACAGTAATGCAACCTTCTAATTGGTTCTCACACTAACGCGAGAGACAAATACATGAGACTTAACATTACGGTGTAACATCTCGATTGTCGGCTTATCAGTCGAACGGTAGCAGTTCACTTAATTGTATCGATCGCGCTCTTATAATAATCCTTGTCGCACCGAGACCTTCTTACCGTGCACAAGCTTGTGTATTTGTACAGTGTGTGCGTATATTTGCAATTTTGTTTGGTGAGATACGCCTCATATATAAATTTTGTAATATTTTAAATTTAAAAATATTGTAAATTTGTATAAATACACTGTCCGTTCTCTTGTCTCTCTCGTCTCTGTCGATCCGTGCATTCGTTCACGTTTCTCGCTACTATTTGCACACACAAGGATTAACAAAAGTTGTACTATACATATATTAAATAAGAGCAGTGGCGACTTAAATAAGGTTAAATTTGACACTATAGATTTAACAGGGTAACGAGAGTTTAAAAAAAAAAACTATACTTCTCAGTGCGTGTGTGAAAAGAATATGGAACAATCGGAGAAAATGATACGTGACCTTGAGGGGCAAGCTGCTCGGCTGACTAACACGCGAGATTTTATCGCATGGGAGCAGCGTTGCGATGAGTTTATCGAGTCGGTGAATGAACGAAGTCGAAGTAAACGTCCGCGATTAACGACCGGTGCGAAACAATCATTGATCGCATATATCACGCGAGCCGAAAATTTGAAAGAAAGTTTGCGCGAACGATTCGTGCATGTAAACCGCGCCGAATACAGTGCGGGACTCAGGTGGCTGGAAATAGATACTGCATTCAAAAGTCGTATACTAACCGGCGCCGTTATAAATTCAAAATATATCGAACCTCTTTGGTTTCTCGAGGATGCGCAAGAAATTGTTCTCAAGCATGTGCGACAGATTATGGAGATGCATAATAGCATCAAGATAAACACCGCGTTTAACGGTGAATTTGTAGCAGGTGACAAACGTGCTAATAAAAGTATTACCACGAGTAACAAGGAACTTTATCAATGCACTAATTTACAAGAGTGGTACAAATTGCACATTATCGAGCTTATCTTAGCGTCGCTGGATGAATTCGAGGAACGCGATAGCGGATGGACCTTGTCACGTATACTGAATTTAACAGTTAACGTGAACAAGCACAATCCTTTGCACGCGGGATGCAACATCGAGTTGCCGCGAGAAATTATGTTGAAAAAAGCAGTGGTCAATGTGAAATCCGAGGACAATGCATGTTTCGCGAGGTCCGTAGTAGCCGCTCTGCACCCGGCTAAAAGTCACACGGAACGGGAATCATCGTATCCTCTTTATTCAACAGTATTGAACTTGAATGGCATCGAGTTCCCAATGACGTTGAATCAAATAGAGAAATTCGAAGAGCTCAACACAATCTCAATCAACGTGTTTAGCGTGATCGACAATAACGAGAACGAGAAGAAAGGACTCTCGATCCGACACACTCGACTCACGGAAAAAAAGAAGGAGAAGCATGTAAATCTGCTATATCTACAGGACAATAATAATGAGGGTCATTTCGTGTGGATAAAAAATCTGTCCCGCCTCTTGAGTCAACAAGTGAACAAGACAAAGAATAAGAAATTCTTTTGCGATAGGTATATAAATTATCATTAAATAAATGAAAAATACTTTATCTCTCTATTTCTTGAAAAATAATAAATTATATACACATATATATTTTTTTTACAGATGTTTGCACTACTTTAATAGGAGCGAAAAGTTGGAGGCTCACGTTATAGACTGCCAAGAAAGAAACGACTGTGCCATCAAATTACCTAGCGAGAACGACAAGTGGCTGAGTTTCAAAAATTACAATCGAAAAGAACGAATGCCCTATGTCGTGTACGCCGACCTTGAGTGTACCCTGAAGAAGATGGAGAAGGAGGAGGAGGAGGATTTGAAAAAGCTTAGCTTTCAGCATCATCATAAGGTGTTCAGCATTGGATACTATGTACACTGCGCGTACAATGAATCGTTATCCATTTCGTATCAATTTCGTCGCGGTGAGAACTGCGTCACGTGGTTCGTCGAGCAACTTGAAAATTTAGCGCATAAAGTAAAGTCTGCTCTGTCCGCTAATGTTCCCATGGCAAATTTGACGCGAGACGATTGGGTAAAATTTAACAGCGCTACAGACTGCCACGTGTGCGAAAAACCGTTCGCGCCTGACGATTCGCGAGTACGCGATCATTGCCATTTGACCGGGCGTTTCAGAGGTCCCGCACATTCAAACTGCAATCTAAATTACAAAGATTCGCATTGCATTCCCGTAGTTTTCCACAATTTATCCGGTTACGACTCGCATTTTATTATCAAAGAAATAGCTACAATGTTCGCTGGAGACGTATATTTACTTCCGATTACAAAAGAAAAGTATATTTCGTTTACTAAATATGTTAATAGCACCGAAGAGACGGAAAATAATCGAAAAATTTGCATACAATTGCGATTCATCGATTCTTATAAATTTCTCAGTGGCAGTCTCGAAGAATTGGCGTCTTATCTCGACAAAGAAAAACTACGAATAATGCAGCGCGAATATCCCAATTTAGCCACAGAAGATTTTGATTTACTAAAGCGAAAAGGAGTCTTTCCGTACGAATACATTGACTGCGTTGAAAAGTTGAAGGAGACACGTTTACCGCCGCGGGAATCGTTTTACAGTTCGCTGACAGACGACACTGTATCCGAGAGCGATTACGCGCACGCTGTCAACGTATGGCAGCGGTTCTCCATCCAAACACTCGGCGAGTACAGTGATCTGTACTTGAAAACTGACGTCTTGTTGCTGGCCGATATATTTGAAAACTTTCGTGACAGCTGCATCGCGAGTTACGGACTCGATCCCGCGTACTATTACACTTTACCCGGTTTTACGTGGGACGCGATGCTGAAACACACTCGCATCAATTTCGAACTGCTCACGGACATTGACATGGTCATGTTCGTCGAACGCGGTACACGCGGTGGTCTCAGTCAGTGTTCCAACAGACACGCGCGGGCCAACAACAAGTACATGCGGTCATACGATTCATCGAAACCGTCGTCGTACTTGATGTATTTCGATGTAAACAATTTGTATGGTTGGGCAATGTGTCAACCATTGCCGTACAGAGATTTCGAATGGGTCATCGACATAACCAATTTTAATGTTATGGATGTTGCGTTAGATTCTTCGAATGGTTACATTCTCGAGGTGGAGCTGGAGTATCCTCAATCTCTTCACGACGCGCACACGGACCTACCGTTCTGCCCGACGCGCGATAAACCGCCCGGCAAGCGGCAAGAGAAGCTCCTCGCGACTCTGTACGATAAGAAACGTTACGTCATTCATTATCGCAATTTGCAGCAATGTATTCGCCATGGTCTCCGTATTACAAAAATTCATCGCGTATTGCAATTTGCGCAATCTCCCTGGCTTCGTGATTATATTGAACAAAATACGAAATTTAGAGTATCGGCGAATAACGAATTCGAGAAGAATTTGTACAAATTAATGAATAACGCGGTATTTGGCAAAACCATAGAGAATGTGCGCAATCGCGTCGATGTGCGGCTCAAAACGGAATGGGAGGGCAGATATGGCGTGGAGGCGTTGATCGCGAAACCGAATTTCCACAGCCGAAGCGTCTTCTCGGAGAATCTGGTTGCGATTGAAATGCGCAAGCTCGAGGTGAAGTTCGACAAGCCAATTTACGTGGGTATGTGTATCCTTGATATATCTAAAACACGTTTGTACGAATTTCATCACGAGTACATGACACCGCTGTTGAAAACTGACTTTGAAAAATGTAAAGTCATGTATACCGATACGGATAGTCTTATATATCACATCGAGTGCGACGATATGTACGACATCATAAAGCGCGACATTCGTTTACAGCGCTACAGACTGCCACGTGTGCGAAAAACCGTTCGCGCCTGACGATTCGCGAGTACGCGATCATTGCCATTTGACCGGGCGTTTCAGA
>NW_012027616.1:29171-29526 GCF_000956235.1 Wasmannia auropunctata
TTTTGCCCTTAGACAGGTAGTTTTGCGTAATAGCTACAATTTTGAAAAATTGTTGTTGTTTGAAAGAAAGAAATTGCGATAACGGATAAACTATTAATTTAAATGTGACGAAATAATAGCACAAAGAAAGAAATTGTAACATGACAATGAAAATAAAGTTTAAATGTAATTTTTATTTGTGCGTCTTTTTTTACATTTGTCTTATCTGCAAAATTGTATGAGCATGTTCTCTTGACTTTTGCCCTTAGACAGGTAGTTTTGCGTAATAGCTACAATTTTGAAAAATTGTTGTTGTTTGAAAGAAAGAAATTGCGATAACGGATAAACTATCAATTTAAATGTGACGAAATAATAG
>NW_012027616.1:30487-54115 GCF_000956235.1 Wasmannia auropunctata
AATATAGTTATTTTGTAACAAAAAATGTTTTATATTATAATAAAAATATTAAAATATGTTTTGTATTATAAACACGATCAGTATATAATTTATTTTACGACACATTATCCATGAATTGTGTAAATTGTTGAATCTCATCTTACATAAATCCCTTTTTTCCTTCTTTTTTTTTAAACAGGATACACGTCGCGATGCAACTCGAACTCGTAGAATCCTCCGACAACAGATTTTTCACGATAATCCTCCAGTAGATACGTCACGGGACTTGTTTACTACACTTTAACGATTCTAAACACTTCCGCGGTCCAATTTAGCGTATAACCTGTCTCGAAGGTTGTCTTGAATTTACTCATGCATACCAATTCACCCACTTTGAAAAGTAACGGGAAAAAAATTGGCTAAAAGGTAAGAAAAATGGCGGAAAAAATCTGGATCAGAATCCGCTTTGTATCCCTACTTTCATTCCAATTAATGTATGTCACGGTGACATACTTATAAAGAATATCGAGCAATTTGCGATAGAAATTAAAAGATTTATCTCAAGTTACAAAATTAAGTAAAACTTGTAACTTTTACGTGTCGCCCACCGGATCATAATAATTTACAACATTTTACTCATGATCTTAAACGGTTTGGAATTAATACCAGGGAAATATTCATTTCCGTCCTTGTCCAGGAAGTTAGAAAAATTTCTCGTCAGGAGCTCTTCGAATCCCGCATCTGCTGCTAATTTCTGCGAAATCGTCGATAAGAACACCGAGACTGTCGCCGGGATTCCGTACATAGGACCGATAAGATTCCTAGAATGAGATTTACATATTAATAAATAAACTTGAAACTGATCAACATGAGAGCTGAAATAAGGTTTTTTTTTCATCCATCCAGAAAATTTCCAAAAATTTTAAAGAATTTTTACACTTAGGAAATTTGCTAGGACTCAACGTCCGCTATTTTATAAAGCATTTCTAGAACTCAATTTTGATTTTCTTAGTTATCAAAAGGAATGTTCAAGCTTTAATTTGAGCTTAGGTTCATCTCAATACGATAATTTTTCATAGAGTTACCGCTATTGAAAGATATTAAAAATTTAAGCTAAAATTTAGGTATCCGGTTTTTTTGCAGGTGAGTGTATATATATATATATATATATGTATATAAATGTAGACATACATTCACAGAGTAAAATCTAGAAAAAATTAGTGCTATAAATATGTGTAACGAAAAAAAGAATCGATACAAACATTTTAAGTATAGGAATCGTGCCCGTTAGGCACCATCGTGCTGAAACGACTCTTCTGATTGCGAGCGGTATGTCCTCCGAAAATTCCGGCAGGGCTTGCTGCAGTAATATTAGATATTATTAATTATAATGTGTCCGTTGAACCTGGGAGGCAAGTTGTAATAAAGCATCGCCGGTCCATGGTTCCTATACTTAAAATACTCGTATTCTTTTTTTCATCACACAAATTTATGGCACTTAATTCTTCATCACCCTGTATATATGTATACACACGCATATACGTTCATGGCATATGGAAAAAGTATTGATGGCCTATGTATTTGTGAAATCCGTATTGAAGTCATAATCATCGGAAGTAAGTTTAAATCCTTCAAGCTGTCCCGCTAGCTTGGTAGCTACTTTTTCTGGAAATTAGAAATTTTAGACGATTTAAAAAAAAATTAGATATCATTATCTTTTACTTAATCTTTTTTCTCATTTATTTTATTATTATACCTCTTTTCAATCGATCTTTTTTTTCCTTCTTGAACTGAAGTTTCTTGAGCTTGTTCAATTTCTGATTGCCTTCTATCTCGAAAAGTGGATCTGGTTTCTTTTTTCTCTCAGCAGGCGCATCCTTCTTCGTGTTTTCCAACTTCTTTTTTAATTTCTTCTGCACTTTGTATTCCTGCGACAACATATCGACCAAATATTGCATATTACAAAAAATGTTCATGCGCGCACAGTTTTCGATAAATTTCCAACATATTTGCGTCTCACCGTTTCCTTTTGCATCTCGATCTCCATTGCCGCCGTGACGGGTCCTGTGCTATTGATCAACACGGGATCTGTGGTGGGGTCACTCGCAGAATCCGTCGCGAAATTGTCGAGCATCATTTTTTCTTCCGCAGCGAAACTTTCGATGTCGAATTCTTTAGCCATTTGACTGACTATCTCGGCGGATATGAGACTTTCCGATTGTTCAGGCGGCACTGTATAATATCTAACAAAAATATTATAAATGTTAGAAAGTAGAATTCGTCGTATTGTGCAAAGATCCGGAATAGTGTAGCAAAACAAACCTGATTTTTCCAGAATTCCAATCCTCAATAACGCCGCGCGCGGCAGCAGCCGCGTCAGGCACTCCACCTTTCCTATACTTTCCCATTCGTGCTGCTTTCATTGCGAAAAATTCATCCGGCGTCGAAAAATCTTGCATATTGTACAACTCCATTAGCTGCGGTCGCGAAACTCTTTTCAAAATCGCAGTCGCTGGCGCAAAAGGATCTTTCAATGCTTGGATTTTCACTGCATTTTTCAGAGCTACAGACGTGTCATCAGAATTCTCATCCGAATTAGCAAATACTATGCCAGGTGAGTCCAATAATTTTATCTTAGAATCTAAATGAACAACTTGCATCGTTTTTGTTACTCCTGAAATTAGAAAAAAAAAGAAACTGTTAAGTATGTGTATATAATAAAACTAACACGACTAAAATATAATTAATACTTATTGTTATTGCATAAATGTTTCATTAATTACAAATTATTTTATAAAACAATTTTTTAAAAATTAAGAAAAAATAGATTCGAAAATACAAAAACGAATGACATGACTGATGAGAGCTAATAACAAATAATTAAATACCTGGTGTATTTCCCACATTGCACGCCTTGTTACGTTTCAAAGAATTAATAACGCTAGACTTTCCTACGTTTGGCAAACCAACGACACCCACTCGAATACTTGTCTTTACATTGTCACTGTTTCTGCAATAATTTCCGAGTAGCGACAGAAGCAATTCCGCTCCGAAGCAAGTGTTACTCTGTATCATGGATTCCCTTTTCTTTCCTAATTTTCTTCTACCTAATCGATTCGCTTGATTCTGCGTGGACGATTTAAATGCCACAGCAGGTAAACTGACCCTCAAATATTTTAGCCATTGATCTAAATTTTCCCTGGGAATCAAATCAGCCTTGTTCAGAACCAACACCAGCCTCTTGTTTCCCCTGGCAGATAGGACTGCTTCCTCTACCTGTAACCAGATATCAATAAGATATTATGTATATGTATTTGTAATACATATACATGTATATTTTAAGTGAAAGCTTTCTGAAACTTGCCTCTTTGCAGCGCGTTCCCAATGGATCACGAGCGTCCACAACCTCGAGAATGACGTCGGCTGCATCCAGCACCTTCTTGAATTCCTTATAATAAGCTTTCAGTGAATTTTCTTCCTTGGCGACGGCGTTTTTCACTCGACCATGGGCAGAATCTACTTCCATGGGATTATGCGCCAACTGCTTGTTCTGCGCCTGATTAACCAGTCCCTGGAGGCCAACCTTGGTGAGCTCCTCGCGTTTTCTCTCGCGCGCCGCTTCCTTCTGCTTCTGTTTTTCCTCCTGCTGCTGCTTCCTCATTGCTTCTATTTCTTTCAATATATCTTCTTTAAACGGACACTGGTTCGGCACTTCCACTAACTTGGATTTTTCTGAATAAAAGTAAAATATTATGCTTATCAAACCGAATATTATAAATACAAATGTGTGTGTGTATATGTACATGTTTGACAAATTGGAGCACTGACTTTTAGAATGCTTCTTGGCCTCTTTCTTCATTTTTCGATTGTGCTCGCGGACCCTTTTCTCGATCTTGTATCTCCTTGCGGCCGGCATGCGCTTGCTCTGCTTATCTGCATTCGCAATGATATTAAAATAAGATTATTTTTTAGGAAAACTAATGTAATAAACAAAAATAACAATAATACGCATGATAATGTCCATATTTCATTAATTAATATTAACTATAAAGAAATGTAAATGGACTGTATTAACTAAACAATTCTATATCACACATAACCTAATACATGTAATATAACTTGTCTCAGTTTTCCATAAAGTTCTCATAACTCCGAATTTTTGATGATACATTAATACACTTACTGCGAAACTTCATGTTTGCTGATAATTTAAAACAATTTCACTAAATTATCGCGATATTTTCACGATAATGGATATTTTCACACCACAACCACGTGTATTCAATCGAATCGAGTGGAGTGAACGCTGTTGAGAGGAACCTGGACATGCGCACTGAAACAAGCACTAATAGGGACACCATTCGTGTATTTCATCGTAATAAATTTACTAGAATAAGTTACTAAATCAGTGGAATTTTGTGTTCAAATAACATGAAACAAAATAGTAATATTATAATATTCTAACAAAATTTCGTTATCGTTGCAAGAAATTTTTAAAATTTCCAGCCTTCAGTTTCGTAATTTTAATTACAAAATACATATATCTAATTCAAAACAAAATATCCAATCGATTATATTCGATATTTTAAATTATCTTTTCGTGTAATGATTTCGAGTGATTTCAATTAATTTGATTAATCACTAATGACAAAATCACTGATTAATTCAATTAACAGAATTGCTTCCACTAAAGTTTTTAATTATACAATTAATCCCTAATCAAATATATTTTTCTTCTCAAACAACAACAAAATTATTAATTTTGTCATGTATATATATATATTTATTTATATATATCACAAGATTAAAAATGATGTCAAATTAATTACTAATTTAAGTTATAATGAGAGTTACGATTGAATTAGTCACTCGATCTCGAGACGATTCGATTCGTCCGGTAGAATCGATTACAACAAAATTTCCAACTATATAAATTTTTTTTTTCATTTTTTAAAATTGCAATTAATAATTAATGACTCTATCCAAATTAACAAAATACTATATATTATAAAGTTGAATGTAAATATTATTTGATAAGTTAATTGCCGATTAAGTCAATCATCGCAATCGCGCGGAGGTCGGACGGTGAAAGGCACACGCATATATGAGGATGCGCGCATTCTCACACTTTCATCTTATTTTACAAGTGGCGTTCGTTCGACGTGGTATAGAGACAAGGCCGTTCAGACGGCTGCCACGCGAGACGAAATAGAAATTTCCGTAAATTAATTTCACGCGCGTCCCGCGAAACGTCCCTCGAAATCGCGAGAGAGTGATACAGTTTTCTCCTCTGTATCCCGATTCCCACGCCGTGTTGTTCTGTGAAGCGAAAACGGGCTGTGATCGGAATTCGTCGGTTTTTCAACGAAAAGTAAACAATAATTTTAAAAAAGCGCCGATTTGAATTTGCCTCGCGAAATAAAATGAAATACCGCGGTCTGTGAATTAAAAACCGCGACACCCATGGCAAAATTCACGAAAGGCGAGCGACGTATAGTATAAATATTTGTTCGCGATTTTGCCGAATTATGAACTTCTCCTGATCCGCAATATGTGTTTTACATATATTTTAGCGCGATTGAACCACCGACGAAATACTATTAAAAACTGTCGCTATTCTATGGATAAATTTTCGTGACCATCAAAGCGAGCCCGAGAGGCCCGAAGATAATTGAAAAGAGTCGATGTTATCGATTATTGATATAATATCATTGAATTTGTATAAATTTGCGATTGTTAATATAAATATTTGAATAATGCAATCTTGATTTTTTTTATTAATGCTTTATAAGTAAGTATATAATGCTGTAATATTATATATATATATATATATATATATATATATATATTACCGCAAAATTATAATATTTTTTACTGCTATATCATCTTAATGAATAATCAAACACGGATAGTAATTATGAAAATACAATTTTAAATAAAATTAACTATACTAGCAAGTGATAAATACATGTACATGTTTAAAAAACATAATTGAGATCATTGATCTAATAATTAAATCATAAAATTAATATTAAATTTTGATTAATTGCTTTAATTTTAACAATCACGTTAACTCCTATAAGATTGTCGGTCTTTAATAATATCTCGCATAAACAAAAAGTGTGCGAAACATTTTCACCCCGATCAGTTGTGTATCTTGGACAATAAATTAGGTACAGAAAATTACAAAAGTGAGCAAATTCACTGGAATATTTTTAATTTCATTGGCCGATATTTCATGAATTTGTTCATTTTTTTTGTAGTTTTTTTTCACCTCGTTTAAAGATACACAATCGACCCTTTGAAAGGTAGAGATACGTATTTGAAAACGGCGCGCTTTCGATCGACAAAATCGCGAGCCCCCAGCATGGAGAAGGGGTGGGGGGAGGCGGCGGGGCGGGCGATAGTTGGAGGGGGGAAACGGCCCCGGACTCGGGCTCTCGCCGAACGGTGGCGTTCGCGCATCGCGCATCCGCGCCGCGCCGCGACGACTCATTCCCGTAATGGCCGCCGTCTGGCGTTGTCAGTGAGTGTGCGGGTGCCCGTCGCGAGAGTAGCTGCGTTGCGTCTCGGGAAGAGGCTGCTGCTGCCGCTGCGTCCCCCGTCTTGTCAGCGGTGGATCGCGAACCCCGAGATCTCGCGCGCGTGCGAGGGAGCGGACGGCGCCGACGTGCGAGGCGTGCGAGGACGGTGTTTCGTTAAACGGCGCGTCGCGTCGCGTCACGAGTTTTTTTTCTCTTCCTCCCTCCCCCTCCTCCCCCCGCGCATCACGCCGGCGGTGATTTAAAAACGAAGCGACTGCATATTTCGTGTATGTACAGGTAGATATAGAAGTGTGTTGTGCTTGTACTACACCCCACCATCACACCCTTCCTCCGCCGCGTCCCGCGCCTCCTCCCGAGAGTCTGTTTACCCGGGGCGCGCGACCGTGTCGAGTGTCAGCGACCCGCCGCCGACCGCCGTCCGAAAATCCGCGACGGCGCGCTTCCGGTTAGGTCCGTGTGTGTCTACCTGGTCGCGTCCGCGTATATGACGCGGACGCCGATGCACGCAAACTGCTGTCGGCCGCCGGGCTGTCTCTCTCCCTCTCTTCCTCTCTTCCTCACTCGCAGCCGAGAGATGGTAAACACGTCGAGTGACAGCGTGCGCGAGTGAGAGGAAAGAGTTTCGACTCGTCCGGCCGAGGGGCGAGAATCGGGGATCTGCGAGGGAAGGAGCGTCCGGTAGGACCGCGGCCGGCCAGCACGGGCCCCGAATTCTTCCTCACGTGGTTCAAGGCCGTCTAAAAGCGTCCGGACGTCACGAGTGCTTGCTCGCCCGCTCGCTCGCTTGCGCGCGTGCTTGTGACGACGCGCTTTTTCCACCGGCGAGGCGACGCCGCGCGAGAGAGCTGTCAGAGCGTCGCCGAGACTTTTCCCCGTTCCTTCCCGCCCGGGATATCGGACTACGAAAGCCTCGAAGTTCGTAACTCGTGTCCTCGAGCGGCGACGACGACCAAAACTCGATGCACCGTAAGTATCCGTTTGATCTCTTCAGCTCGCTAACGTCATGTGATTTGGAAGTTGCGTACAGAATAAAACGAAATCCATTGTATTTCCGATTAATGTTTGTATAAAATATCACATGTCAATCTATATTTTGCCGATTGATATCTGAAAGGTGTTTAAGTGCCGATTTACACTTGGCCGATTAATATTTTTCAACGATGGGCGATCGACGTTTCCACCGTTTCTTTCGTGAGCAAAAGAAGTCCATTTGTGGAAAATTTATTCTCCTTGCGTCTACTTCTATACCGATGTGGATTAACTTTAATCTCGGTTTAGCTTACTTTCTGTCTCTTTCCAGCTCGAAGAATTAGGAGAAGCGAAAAGAGTAAATTAAGCCGAGATTAAAGTCAATCTACATCGGTAGAGATTGACCGGACATCAGTCCGCGACGGCGAAGCCGCCGCTCGCTTGCAGTACGCTCTGCCTATACGTTTCGACACATCGTTGAAAGAGGAATATATCCCCTCGTTTAATCCTTCCCGCGGAACGGTGGAAACGTTATTGACGTATCTCTGGACGTTTCCGCTGATTTCTTCATTCGTCGCAACTTTCCAACTTTCTACATCACTCGTTAGTACATCGTTCTAACTAGGCCCCCCCCGGAATTAAAATGATATTTTAGAGTCCGTTTCTAAGTTGATTGGAGAACACGATTTTACGTTATTGTTATTGTTTAGCATTCCTCGAGGCTTACGAAGCTCGCGTTAAGCGTTGTTTATCGTCTAATTGCACAGGAATGACTGGTCGTTTTTCAAACTGGACTTTCAAGAAAGTAGTTAACGTTTTCTTCGCGATGTAATGACGAATTAATTGCGAATTTTAAAACGAAAATTTCCCATTTGGAGATGCAAAAGCGACAACATAACATTCCTTACGTACGTTACGTTGTCGCGATACCACAGTCACTACAAATGTATCGCCGCGGGAGGAGGAGGGGCTGTAATAATGAATCACATTTTTACTGTCATGGATTTCACGAATCGTTTTAGATCGATAAAATCGCGTGGCATAAATTGGCCGCATAGATTTCGCTGACGCGATACAATGTTCCGAGCTCGTGTGCAAATCGCGCGGATTGTTGCACGTTTCGAGGATTTGTGCAGCATAAGAATGTCACAAAATTAACTACCGATGTCTCGCAGCACACAACTATTTAACATCGTCGTGCAATGTGACACGCGACAAATGTAAAATTAATATCACGTGATAGCGTAACGAGGTAACGACGAAGGTAAAGAAGTAGCTACAAGGATGGACGGTAATTTTCCTTATGATAATTAACGGTCGTGTGCTATGCGAGCACTACCGGTTTCCGCGACCGAGAGCTCGTCGCGTGATTTTCCGATGTACGACGTTAATTAAAATCGGCGCGAATATCGCCACGAAAGCCCCGCGCTATTTCCGTTGCTTATTGAAGCTATACCCGTTCGCGAATCGTATGACAGTTGCTTTTGAATGCGACATCGGCTCGCAGAAATCACTCCGCCTTTGTCGCGTCCTAAAACGGATTACACCTGTACATACGTTTTGCACGGCCGAGTATTGGACCGAGTCGATACGAGCGCGTCACGTGGATCCACGATACCTTGTACATATACACATACATACATACGTACGTACGTGACTGTCTCGTAATCGTGCAATGTGACAATGCGGTAAAAACGCGTCACGTAAGTGCCTCGGCGCATTCGACCTTATCGAACACTTGACTGTCAAAAGCTAATCGCACTTGTGCGACGTTGACTTTGGCCCCGTCGGGTGAAAGGAAGATTTCACGATTTGTTACTTAATTGCCACGAGTAATAAACACGAAGTATTTAATAAAGCAAACAACACGCGAAATACTCACGGCGGTAAGTCGTATATATACTATAAAAACGCAAATAGAAAAAAAATTATTTGTTCTCCAGACAACTTTAAATGGACTTTGATAAAAATCTAACTCATTTTTTTATTGTTGAACAATACGATATGATTCACTCTATAAGTACTAACAATAATAGAACTTTAACCTTAAAGTTCTAAAAGAAACTTTTCAGAAATGCAATATTTAGTTATATAAGATTTCGAGAGAGAAGAAATTTGACAAATGTATTTCATTTAACCGAGATACACTTTAATGAAAATTTGTTATCCAATTTATCAAGTACGTTATTATCGAATCCTACTTTAAAAGTTCAATTATTTTGATTTTTTTTTCAATTTAATTTTTAAATTTAAGTTTTTAAATTTTTATAAACTGTCAGAAAGCTACAACTAATTTTAAGTAATGGTTTTTTTTTTAAGGTACGATCAATTCCTAAGGTATGCAAAATCGTTCTTGAACATCACTGACGCGTGTATGCAAAAACAATTTGCAACGTCATTGACGTAGGCGCAAAAAGAAAATAAACATCTACCACTGCGACGTAACAGACTGATTAAACATTTTTTTTCGTCGCTGAGAATTCCAACAAGAATATTTCAGCAGATACCTACGTTTCGAAATTTTGTTCGCTTTATTCGATCTGCTCTTTTGCACTCCCAAGATTTCCAACGATATTATAGAAATCTCCGAATCTCCTATACCCACGTGTGATTCAGTAGTAATAGTCGAATTCGAATTCATGAATCTAATAGCCGTTTTCATTGAAAACGTTTTTACGCACAAAAACATTTATTTCTCCTGACGCACGAGAGATTGGCATGTTCTGCTCGTAATCTGCTGCAAAATGCGTTGCTTGATAAATGAAAAACAGTTCTTTATAACCAGCTTACAGTTTACTCTTCTCCCCGTTACTCTCCGCGATTTCTCCGGCAGGTCTGAGATGTATATCCGCGAAAATACGGTGAAAATATCCCGATGTCAATCTACGAACGGCAATCCACGGCGATGTTCGTTACGTGTGAAAATGTGATTATTTGCCAGTCGAGGGGGAAAATCGATTTCAGTTATTCAGTGATTTATAGCTCTTAGAGACTGCGTGCTGCGTCACGATTTGCCTCCAAATTGCGCAGACCCGTTACCACCTCGGGGTGACTTGTGTGTGCATCTTGCCTCGGCGTAATCTTCGTCGTCATTAAATGAAACTGTGTGATTAAGTGAAATATTCTGGATGTATCACGCAAGTTTCGAAAAACTATTACGCGTAGAGATGGTCCCTCTGCTTCGCACAGTTTCTCTAATATTATTAATGATTAAAGTCAAATTGTTTTATACTTTTTATAATTTAATACTTTTGCGATATTTATAGCCTTATTTGATTAGAATGTATTTTGCGATTAAATGAAATATTCTGCACTGCACAAATTTCCAGAGCTATTTATTACGCGTTTCTAATTCGGTTTTTCAAATTAATGATTAAACAGTATCTCTATTATTAATAATCAAAGTCAAAACCGTTTTATGCTTTTACTATTTTTGCGATATTTGGTTTTATTTACTTAGCTGTATCTAAAATCGTCACTGTAATCAATTTAGCATTCCAAAATTAAAAGTTATTCTCACACGAAGTTTCAAGAAGTGGTAAATTATGTATGTTGTTGCAAACAAGAGCTAATTTTACTTACTTATTTCTGATGCCGAAAGCAAGTTGGAAACAAGATGTTACAGGTTATTATTACATATATGATCGTACGTAATTATGAAACCATTATTTAAATTAAATTAATTAACTAGTTTAAAAGGATTCGAAGATTTTATTCTGGTTATGCTTTTTGAAAATTCAGAAAAGGAAAGATTTTGTATTAAGTATCTTTAAAAAAATGTCTGTATACTTTTTTAAGATATATCGAAGAGCACTAAAAAACACTTTAAAAATATCGACTTCTAATGGCTTATGATACGTTCATTTCTACTAATGTAATAAATTAACCTTAATCTCGGTTTAACTCCTCTCGCTAATTTTTTTTTAATTCTTGGAACTGAAAAAAGATAAAAAGTAAGTTAACCGCGATTTAAGTTAACCTACCATGGCAGAAATGATAAAAAAAAAGTTAAAAAGCCTGCAAGATTAACGTCAGAGAGAACGTATCTTGTAGACATTCAGGAATGTGTGTACTTAAACTGGCGCGTATTTACGTTCTTCTCGTTACGTCAAACGTTCGTCGAAATTTTCGACACTCGCCGAATCACCTGTCGGGTGCGATTTTATTTCAGGAAGATCTGAGTCAGCCGACGAGGAGTCGTCCGTCCGCTGGCGACGAGGGGAGAACCGTGCCAAGTTCCGGTACCGCGCTCTTCCTACGTTTCGCTTCGAATCCGTGACGTTATCCCATAGGCCGCCCTGCGCGGGGATAGATAACGTCCATCTGTGAGCCACCGACTGTGATTTCAACGTGTGACGCCACTGCCAAAAAGGAAAAACAAACTAGCGTCGATTGCGAAAAACTTGCGTCTCCGCTTCCTTCGCCTTCCAAAAATCTGTTCTTCGTCGAAGACGAGCGTCTTCCACCGGTGTATTGTACCAGAGAAAACGCACGATTTTTGCCGTCGTCTTGCTCCGAGATACCCTATGTCTTCCTACGAGTTCCAATGCCCTTGACCGGCGAAGCAAACGGATCCTTGACTTCCTCGAGCTTCTTTTAAAGAAAGCTCGAAAGCACGAAGGAGAAAAGGGGGAGGATCGATACCTTGTGCCCGATCAAGGCGCCTACGATATCGAGTGCTCCGAGAATGTTCCTTGACTAACGAGCCGCAAACCGCGATTCGTTGACTGCATCACGTTAATCCGCATCGTATTCGAAGGCAAAGTTGCACATCGGCAAAACGGAGGGTGCCTTGCCGTCATCGCTATCATCGCCTGACATTCGAAACATTATTCAAAACATCGTGGGGGATCGTCGCGGTTCGAGCAGCCACTAGTTCGAGCAGCATCCCCACAAAGGACGACCCAGTCCTCGTACGTCGCGGGCCACGGCAGGACGACGCCGTGACGATCGTCGGGAGGCGCGTCATCGAGCCGGGCCGCGCGTGTGATGCGGCGCAGGCAGAGCTGCCGCCGCCACTGTCGTCGTCTCGCGTCAGCTTGCGCGACCGCCTCGTCGCAATAACGGCGAAGATGTTCGGGAAAGTGCCGCCGTCGAACACGCCGGGTCCGCCTAATAATAACGGCGGCCATCAAGCGTCAGCCAAGTCGTGCACCGGCAGGCCGGCGACGGCGTCGTGTCTGCCGTGCTTCTCGGTGGATGAGACGCCAATAGTGAGCGCCGACGACAAGGTGAGACCTTGGCGACCGACGAAGGACAACGGCGACGATTTACCCGCCGTGGTCTCCGAGGCGCCAAGCAACTCCCTGCAACCGCCCGCCAGCTTGATGATGGACGCCACATCCCTCGCGATGGAGGAGCTGCCTAGACCCTGCCGGATCGACAAAACGACGACGACCACCACGACGACAACGACGACCTGCGCATCCGTTTGTTCCAAGACTCCGGTCAAGTATTCGCCGAAGGAAAACTCGTCGCAAGTCGGCAGGAATCACGCCAACGCGATGCAGAAGTGTCCCTCCGGTCAGAACTGCTTGAATTACGCGAAGACCGGTGGCGTCGGTAGGTCGCGACGACCCCAGTCCACCTCGACCGCGAGGAATCTTAACGTCGAGTCGTGTACGAGAGACTACAAGACCGCGAAGAAGATTGTTGCCGTTAATCGAGAGCCTCCGAGCGGTAAGGAGCTGCAGCATCAGGCGACGTGTAACGAGCAGCAGTTGAAGTGCTTGCAGGGATACGCCCCGTCGGGCGGTACGGTCGCTGCCAAATTATCCTCCGCGAGGTCTTCCGAGACGATCCACGCGTCGCTGCCGGGCGGAAAGAGATCCAGCGACGAGGACCTCCTCCCGACGGACACGTGCGCGAATTACTTCGCGAACGGCGCGTCTAACGTGCCGGTGGTAGTGAACGAGCAGTTGCACGCGCATCAGAAGCCGGCGATTCCGAAGACGGTCAGCGAGGACGTCAAGGACGCCGGCGCCGGCGACTCCGCCGCGACCGTCGCCACCGCGCCACCCTGCGAGGATGACGCCTGCGACAGCGATTTCTCCACCTCGACACCGTCCAGTGACTGGACGAGGATCAGCAGCGACGCGCTGCAGCAGAGCTGCGCGAACTGCCTGCCGCAGGATCTGCCGACGGAGCTGCAGTCGTCCACCTCGCCGAGGAGTTACAAGGAGCTCAAGGAGAAGTGCCGCGACTCCCTTTGGCGGCCCACGGAGATGGCGGAGAGCGGCGCGGTGCACGGACTGACGGTGTGCTCGGGCGAGACGTTTCAGGACTCGAGCTCGAAGAGACGCACCGGTGCGTCCTGCCAGGCGCTCAGGCACGCCGTCGCCTCGCTGAACCGCCTGGATGACTTCTACATGGAGAAGATCGGCGCGGGTTTCTTCTCGGAGGTTTACAAGGTAAGACGATATTTGATCGAAAGAGAGTATTACGATGAAATATATTATACATGGAAAGAAGGATTTTGCTGGAAGGTCTAAAAATTTTGCTGAATGCAGATCTAAAAATAATTCTTATTATAGAACCATCAAAATAATTTCGTTGGAAAGTCAAACTGATTGCTGGAATATCAAAAAGTTTTATAGCAATGCTTATCATTTTTTGAATTTCCAGCAAAATTATTTTCAGATCCAAATTTTTTGACCTTCCCAGTAAAATTATTCTTTCCGTAGGGGAAAAATGGAAATTAGTGATTTCGTGCAAAAGAAATATTAAGCATTTGGAACACATTATCGGCGAAATATTCCTGTGATTCCATGCGAACACGTGTAAAGCATATTATATGTCTCGAATATAACAATAGTACGTTGTTCAAAATTAATATAATAAGCGATTTATGCTTTATTGATAGAACAAAAAATCTGGACGTTCGATGCCGTTCGCCTGTCGGGGGATGCAATCAGATTTCAAGATACGCGTTTGATCGCGTCGGAGGAGGCTCGTTAGAAAGTTTTTCTCCCGCGTATGGCAATGCGCTTCCTCTCGATTCTCGCCATTGTTCGTGAAACAACAATCGCGAACTCGATGCGGACGCTCGCCGCCGTATCTCGCCGTGTGGAATGCGCTATCTTTCGCAGATTAATATCTCGATGGAGATTAGATACGGCTACCCGCCGGCACGAACGCGTATAGCCTGAAAATTAATTCCACTCGGTAATCACGCGGTCGCTCGTCGGTAACGAGCGATCAGAAGACGTCGGGGGGGTTTTTTTTTTATCTGTTATCCCGGCGCAATTTTCCGGGAACGCGTTTGCCGCGCTTCGAACCCTCGCTCTCGGTATATACGGACTTGTCGGAAGAAATCTCCGCCTTTTCCTCGGTCTTCGAGCCATTAGATTCTATCGATTACCCCGCGAAAGACGCGGACGACGCTGCGGAAGAGGGTATTTTTCATTCGCGATTCAGTGATTCTGAGACGTATGAGCGATATGCAGCTCCGCGAGGCCAGCGCGATAAAGATAACATTTATCGCATAAATAGCGAAGGGGGAAAAGGAAAATGTTCCATCGAATATTTTACACGTAATCTTGAATAAATCGAAGGTACACAAGACAATCCACTTTTTTACCCGTCACGTTCATGAAATTCTTATACACCAGTCGCTCTCACGAAAAGTAAGAAACTACCTGCATGGTAGAATTTTTCATTGGCAAGACGGCGATTCTACGTTTTATGCCGTTCCAAGTTGTATAGCAGCGACGATATCTTTCGAGAACTGAAAATATTTCGAGCGAAGCGGACTATTTGGACGATGTGCAGCACTTGCTACAATACATTTTCCTATAAAATTTCATGGTCGCGCACTGTACATATGTATAACATGACAATTTACGTTTTTTGCGGTGTTGCGACTTAAGAATAGTGTCGTGGTGGCTTACGTAAATCATTGTGTTTATTCGCAGCGGGCAGGAGCACGTAGAATTATCGTGGAGCCTCATCCTTGACTTCATTTTTCTCGACAGATATCAGGAGTCCGTAAAGATTACCCGCTTTAACAGACTTTTTAATTGCTATTTGGGATGGGAATTGTAGGGATAAGAAATGCACATTTGACATAAAAAATATTTTTGTCACATTGCAAAATTATCACATTGTCACATTGTTGTTCAAATGACTATGATGTTTGTAATTTTTTTTAATTACACAAATTTTTTAACAGTACATTTCCTGAGATTTTCCATGATTTTGTCACAGTATGTAAATGATTAAATTGATCGATTTACTTTACCCCTTTATCCCTCTCTTTTTTAAGTATAATATATAATGTAGTATATATTTAAATAGTAGAAATTAAATTGCCGGTAGTTCTAATGTTAAATGAAAGTTATGAAAGTTACATGAAAAAATTACATTCTCGAAATAATTCCTGAACGGAACAAAACGATATGAAATTGTATATATATATATAGAAGTAAACAGATGTGCAACTAGAGATTGCGGCAATTGGAATTAGCAAGCGGAAGAGTCTCGTAAGCACGAAATGGACGTAAATAAATTGTATCGCTTTATTCTATCGCGCTTATTATCGTAACGGTGAATCGGCGAGAGACGGGTATGTTGATTTGAGATAGAGTCGTGTAGCAATTTTGCGGAAATTGATCGAAATTCGCTGTTGAGCGCGCGACGTGCCGCATTCTGCGTCCTGCGGAGAGATTTATGCACACGTCTCCCCCTTTCCCCCCCTCCCTCTCTCTCTCTCTCTCTGATGTGTCTCTTCTTCTCTCTATCGATCTAACTTCACCGCGTGCAAGTGGTAAAAGTGGCCGGAAAGCTGCCCCAGTTCCGCGATATTCATTCCATGCGGCCCGCAATTTTGCGCATTTGCCGGCCCGCGATCGTGGCAGATGCGCTCGCCTCGCGGTGACGGCTGCGCTGGACTACCTCTACCTACCTACCTATACCTACCTACCTTACACCACAAGTCAGCCGGGACCTTGAGAAGTATGCCGCGGCTTCTCCGACGTGGATAGGCGCGTTATAAATAGGTCAACAGGAAATTGAGCACGCTCCGTAGTGACTGCGGTGATTCCTCCGACGCAGCGGTGCGCAAACCTCGGACTTCGTGCGATTACGTGGCCCTTTGGACGCTTCCCCGTCACGATGAGTAGTTTGCAGGAAATTGGGGCATTTTTATTTTATTTTATTTTATTTTTATTTATTACCGGTTCTCTTCTACACGTTCTACATATTCGCGCCGAAAGTCAGCCGGATTAAATTAATTTTAATAACTAAAGATGACTGTCTACATACATCTTTCTCTTTTCCTCTTCCCCTCTCTCTCTCTCTCTCTCTCTCTTTCTCTCTCTCGCACTTTCACGAGCTTCAATTTCGAGCTCCGCGGAATAATACCGACCGCGTGCTCTTTCTCTCGTCTTTCCTCCGTTTTGCCTCCGGCAAGGATAATATTTTTCTGTTCCGCCAGATGTTGGATAGCGCACCTCTGCTTGAGCGCATTAGCGAGACTCCCGTTTAAAAATAAACTCGTGCTTCTCGATGTTATCGGTGGATAGAATCAATCCTGTCGTTTGTGCCGTAGGTCAAATTCTGCTTGCAATCTCCTTTCGAATATGACTAATATTATTAATCGGAAGGATGAGTAATGGGTTGGGTGAGTCAGAGGCTGTCATATTTCCGCTGATATAATTGCTCTCGATTTATTATGCTGGCATGCATTTCGGTCACATCATGTAATCGTGTAATAATTTCAAGCTAAACAAACATCAAAATTTGATAAGAATGTCATAGCGCGAATTGGAATATTTTTTTGATCAGTTAATTATTTTAACAATTTATAATAAAAGATGTAAAATCGAAAGCCTAATAATTAATCTTGTAGTAAAAGAAAGTAATAAGAAATCACAATAATTAAATTTAAAAATTTGAATTTAATTGATCAAAAATCAAAATAAAATATATAAAAAGGAAAAATTATTTATTAATTTTACATCTTTTTTTTTATTACAAGTTTATTGTCGAGATCTACTTTATATAACGGGAAATTTGTGAAGACAGGCAAATTGTGGGAATCTCGAGATGGAAAATTATTATAATTATAATAAAATGAAAACATTTCGGAAAATTTCGAAAGTTAATCGCATCCGAGATAGGATCACCAGGGGCTCAGAGGTCGTGCATTCTTGGCACGATAGGGCAATTGCCGTGCCAAGAGTTTTGAGCA
Organism: Wasmannia auropunctata; assembly: GCF_000956235.1. Lineage (NCBI taxonomy): Eukaryota > Metazoa > Arthropoda > Insecta > Hymenoptera > Formicidae > Wasmannia > Wasmannia auropunctata. The sequence continues at coordinate 48,170 of NW_012027616.1, forward strand.
AGTACATCAATTTCCTAGCCGGGCACGCGGTCGCATGCTCCTTAAACGCCAGCTGCGAACAAACTTGCAGCTCACAAAATCCGAGCAGTTCGTTTGATCCCAAGCCTAAAAGTAGGATTATCGCCAAAATCAGAATTAGAATTGGTGGAAAATGAGATGTTTATATTTTTGAAGATCTTCTATGTATAGATTTATATATATAAGAAACTTGAGAGAAAGAGGTAAAGGTGACTCGAGTATATTCTCCGCCCGAATAAAATATAAGACATCGCGATGAAAATAGCGTCCGAGAAAGTTTTCGGGGAATGCGGCACCAGGATTTAAAGATTTAAACAATCACTTATTTAAGTATACACTGTACGAATTCCGATATAGGATATCTGGCATTTAGATTATAAATTTATAAATAAAACGATCATAAAATGACCATTATTTATCCAAAATTATAGATATATTAGATATGCGGTATCTATACATACGTATCTCTATCTCTCAATCTTCGCATGCTCAAGTTAATCGATTTAGCTGCCGTTTTGTGCAAGATTCCGCGATTTCTCGGAAGAATGATGAAATTGCAGAATTTGGAGTAACGTCAAAAGTCACGTAACGCGATCATTACTGTTGTTCTCACGATTAAATTGTTGTAAATAAGTGAAAGTTGCGAAATAGTTTTCTAAGTTTGTCGGTAAATAGAAATTTATAGCTCTTAAACTTTGCAGACAATTGAGTAATGATATTTGCGTGTCTTTACGATCACATTTAGACATTCGCGTGGTTTAAAATTAACGTTTATGCACGGAAAGAATTTTCTTTTAAAATTTACCCTGAAAATCATGTTAATTGTGAGACAATATAGTATTTAGGTAAATTTTACTGTGCACTACAATAAATTTTACTGCGAAATCTTATTGTAGTGCACAGTAAAATTTGCCTAAATACTATATTGTCCTATAATTAACATGATTTGCAGGGTAAATTAAAAAAAAATTCTCTCCGTGTGGTATATTATATTTTAAATCAAAGATATCTATCGAAAATTAGCTATATTGGAAGTGTACGATGGAAGTTTATTAGGGATATGTTAACGCTAGAAATTAATATCAATAATGAAGATAATGAAGAGGATAGTATTTTTTATTTTCTTATGCAAACTCTTCGATTGGGAAATTTGAAGCGCAAGTGAGCAAGTTGGCATTGACAATTATGCACATTTTAACGATCGGCAGGATGGCCAAGGCCAGTGATAAGTCGCGATAAACAACGATAAACGATAAATATTGTACTTGTCGAGCACTTGTTTTATTGACGTCGACATACGCAGAGAGATAATCGATAACTAATTTTTAAATTGCTTTTGTTTGATTCTCAGGTACAGATTTCTTGTGATTAACGTAATCTATTACTTTAAAATGATTCCAAGTAATAAAAAAAAATTGAGAAACGAGTCTCTCTCTCTCCGTAGCGAATGAAAACTGCAGAACGCGAACTGGCGATATTCACGGAGGACTCGAACAAGATAACAGGAAAGGATCAAGCGAAAGATGCGGGGGATCTATTTTTAACTGCGCCGAGCTTCCATATGCGTGGTCGTGTCTCAGCGTATCGCGACGAATCATAATGCATGTATCACGACGAATGAGAAGTACGAGCTTCAGTCTTTTCAGCAGAGTATCGAGCCAAGTTTGCGTGGCACATGTTAGAGCAGTTTTGCAGACGTTATATCAACACTTCTCATCCTGACTAATTTGTAGAATGTACGTTACATCATTTTAAACATTGCCAAATGTAATTCTCACTTTAATTTTGACTTTAAAGTTTTCAATACTTACACGGAAAGAACAATTTTGCTGAATCCAGATCTGAAAGTAATTCTTGTGCGAAAGTCAAAATGATTGCTAGAATATCAAAATGTTTTATAGCAATACTTATCAGTTTTAACATTTCAACAAATTATTTTGATGATTCAACAAAAAATTATTTTCAGATCTGGATTCAGCAAAATTTTTAGACCTTTTAACAAAATCGTTCTTTCCGTGTATATATATATAATTTATACTTTTTAATATCTAATATAAAAAGATGATATGAAAATCATGTTGCTTCTCTTTGGGCAGTTTGTAGACATACATATTGAAACGTTATTTTTATATTGATGACATACTCCTTAGGTGAATACTTGAAATCGATCTTTGTTTAACGGAAAGAAAGTCGGATAAACTTTGTTGTAACTTTAAACCTTTTCCAACGTAATACATCTAGATAATATCTTGGTAACTAAATCTCGAAATTAAATTAAATTTAAATTTTGCGTGAAGTAAATTGAAATTGTGCCAAGATTAAGCTCTCGCTATTTGCGTCTTTGGACCTTTATTCGCGAAAAATTTTCTATTTTTAATATCTCATAACTTAAAAAAATTCTATTATTATAAGACCCGGTTGATCTGGTATATGAACGAGGCATTCCGTGTGACATAAAATGCGTGAAATATCCCCCCTATGGGTGGGTGTATCGGCCTCTTGCCGGTCAGCAGGCCGATTTACAAAATGCAAAGCCGTATTGTACATTTGCGGCGTGCGACCGCAGTTCGAAGTTTCGTGTCGCGTCGATCGAAGGACGCAATTCTGTGAAACGAACGGTCCCCGGCTTTCTTATCTTTTTTTCCCCATTAACCGCGATGTGCTCGCATGAATATTGCATAAGGTGCATCCGAAGGCGCACATTCCGTCGTCGACCGTCGTTCGCTTATCGCGCGCCGCCACCGCCGCGATTTCGGCCCCCGGGATCGTCTCGTGCAATTGTGCATTACGCAACCAGTCCGTTGCGAAATTGTCGTTGTTGCGAGGAAACGAGGTGGTGCCTTCCTCGCTCGAACGAGTCTCTCTCTCTCTCTCTCTCTCTCTCTCTCTCTCTCTCTCTCGCGAGAGGCCCGTTGAGAGAAACGAGTCTTACGAGATATACCTACGTTCTTAGCAATGTTCCGCGCGAGGAGGTGGAGCAGCAGCTCTCTTCCTCTCGTTTGTTCTCCCGCCGTTCATTCCACCTACACGCGCGTTCTCATCCTCCCTGCTGGCTCAAGTCCTTTGATGCGGGTCGCCCCGCAGACTGGATAGAATTTCCCTTCACCGAATGGCCCTCTCTCCACCGGTATCCTCACACCGTTCGTTACGTGTTCCATTACGGCTCTCGTTCTCCTCTCGGGCAGGCTTGATGGAAAAAAAAGGGAGTAATCACGAAATTAGGGCTTATCTATTTCGATGAATGAGAATCTAATGCGTTCTGGATGTGTGTCAGTCTCGTGTGACTCTTCGCCGCAACATTCAGCTGAAACTTTCCAAGCTCGACGCTTTATTTCTGTCATTATTACCGCGAAGTTATTTTATTAAATGCTTGAAGCAAGATTGCTTTTTCAGCAGAGCAAAATTTTTTCATTCATTCGCTCGCTGAGGAAAAAAAGATAATTCATCGAGAAATTCGTGAATAGCTATTATGAGGAAGCGGTTGCTTCGTTCTCGCGTCGCTTTTGCCGCGTGCGACTGTCGCGTATACGATCGTGATTTCGCGCCGGCGGCGGCATTAATCCTCGATCGGGCGAAAGTCGACGGCGAGGAGATCGGAAGGAATCCCCCGTTCGAATTCTCTTTAATCGCGCTTCGCCACCGGCACCGCGGACAAATCGCCGCGTCGCCGCGGAATGCAATTATTATCCACGTCCGGTAAAATCCCGTCCCGCCGCGCGGAGCGGCTTCTACGAGCTCGGTATATGCGCGAGCGAACGACAGCGAGCCCGGTCCGCTTGCCTCGTAGTGAAAACGCAGTGAATTATCGATAATGACACGCATAATGGTTATAGCACGCGATTATACTGGCCGATGCTCGGGACAGTCCGGCGGACATGGCAAGAGAGCCGGCTAAGAATGAACGCTCCACCGAGCGTGCACGTGATGGTCGCGGACCGCGCGGGACTCGCGGAACATCGCGGACGTCGCCGATGATGATTCCGATATACGCGGAGTGTGTCTCGCGAGTAATAGGCGAAAGTCCAGCTCGCGCTGGACTACAACGCGATCCAAAGTCTCATGGAAAATATCTGGAAAGATCTGGAAAATATTAATCCCTCATCAGTTAATAATTTCTACGAATTCCCGAAACGGTCGTATATCTCATTCATTCCTGCGACAAATTCGCAAAATCACAGCTGGGATTTCATGCAATTTATTTGTTTGCCCTCCGAGCGTTGGGAATTTCCGTCGAAATCTCAATTGTCATTTATTTGCTTTTGGCAACTCGTACGTAAAGAACAGAGAGAGAGAGAGAAAGAGCGAAGCAAAAGTGGGGAAATTTTCCGATGGAAAACAGATATGCTTAGTATAGATATTTTGTTATGGGAAATCGATTTTTATTGCAGAAAAATCTCAACGGGGATTTGAGAGATATATGATTATCTGAATTGAAATACAGATTACGCGCGACACAGAACGCGTTGAAATTGTAGCAATTTCGACTTTATCGCGAATCGTCGAGGCAACGGTTTTCTAAGAGCGCCATTCGTGCAGCCGTTTGCCTGACCGTTCCAGCCGTTCGCATCGAAACGTTCGCCGCGCGTTCGCCATACGTAATCGCCGCTATGAAAATCACGATACACTTTGCGTTCTCCTAATTTCTCGCCTTATAATTAATTTGAAACACCTTGTGAAACCGTGAGTAAACGGAAAGTAGAAACTTCCTGAAAAGAAGCGTTATTTTAATTAGTTCCTTAGGGAAGCGAGATCGATCGATAGTACAATTATTTTTATCCGCAATCGTTAATATACCTATTGCTATTATTAAATTTGCAAATTATAATTAAATCTTCTAAATATTTTTGCTACATGTTTAATGTACCTCGGAAAATAATTCCTATATGGTTTTTAGAAAATATATGAAAATATATTTTTCTCAATGGAAAGTCGTTTGCTGGATCAATCGCGTGAACTGTCAACGTCGATCTTACGGTTAACTTTCGATAGAATTAATTGCAGCAGCAGTTATAATTTATGATTATAAGTATTACGACGTACCTCCGAATGGCCATGTGGAGCGGAAACTTTGTAAATGTCGTATTTCACGGAAATGACGATATTAATTGCGAACTCGCGTTCTTCCTAATTATAATTGACAGTAGGTAGACATTCCGGATGTTTTAATTACGAAAAAAATGAATTTCATCGACCGTGACTAAGGTGCCGAATTAACTGGCATCAATTAAAAAATATAAGTCGATAAAAGGCAACGGGCAGAATCACATCTCCTCCAGTTTCTCATCTAAAGAAAAATAAAATAACAAATTTTTTTTGCTGAAAACATTAAGTTCTTGAACAATCTAACATGCATCGGAAAGAACAATTTTGCTTGAATCCAGATCTGAAAATAATTTTTGTTCAATAATCAAAATAATTTTGTGCGAAAGTCAAAATGATTGCTTATAGAATATCAAAACATTTTATAGCAATGCTTGTCAGTTTTAACATTCCAACAAATTATTTTGATGATTCAACAAAAAATTATTTTCAGATCTGTATTTAGCAAAATTTTTGGACCTTTCCACAAAATCGTTCTTTCCGTGATAGAGTTGTGAAAGAAAGATCTTATCGTTTGTTATATTTATACCTTACAGTTTAATGCGAAATATCATTGCATATGTAATTTTACATAAAAAAGACGGGAAAAAAATTCCATTGCGCTTCTCAATCCATTCGACTCACTATATCCTTCCCTCGTACGGTAACTTTCGTTTCCATGCAAAACTATGCGCATTAATCACAATTCACAGGATTCTTGCCGCGCGGAAATATTGAAACGGTCCATATCGCGTGAATTTTAAATAAATAATTCACAGAGAATTGTTAACGGTTCCGACGTTTTAATCGAAGAACCGACGAAGAGAGATTCGGCTGGCATCACTCCCC
>NW_012027616.1:54135-106991 GCF_000956235.1 Wasmannia auropunctata
CCCCCCCCGTCTCCTCCTCCTCCGCGCCGTCTCGCCGCGCTCGTCCGTCGGAAACGACGACCTTGCTTGTGACTCAAGAGTTCGCAGGCAACACACACCGACATTTCCTTCCCCTCCTCGCGCGCGTACGAGAATATGCTGGAAGTAAATGAGAAAGCCGGTCACGGCGCGCTGGCCATGGAGTACGAACACTCTCTAATGAGTCTCGCTCGGTCGTTCGCTCGTTTGCCTTCCCCGCGATTCGATTCGTTACCGTTCCCACCTGCGCGACACGTGCGTGTCGGCGCGGCGCGGCGCGGCGGGCTCTCGCTTACTTCCGCAGCCAAGGCTGCGGCAAATCGGCATCGCGGAGGCGTTGCGTCTGCGGCTTGTAAAAACTACTCTGCATTCTCGGGGAGGAAAGGCTCGCTGTACTCTTCCGGGTTTCCTGTACATCCAATCTCCGATTTTGTATAATGGTAACGACGAGGATGAAGAAACATACCGAGTTTTCGCCTTTACAAGATTTATTTCAGTAACACGTAAAAAGCTATCTCTGCGTCTCTATCCTGACTTGGAGGTCAAACGTTGATAAAACGATTTTCTGTGACGCTTTTACGGAAAAGCAATAAATTTCTCCGCCAAATTCCGCGGTGAAAATAATACGATGTCTTTTGCGTCATTGGCTTTTCCAAGCCAACAAGCTGATGTTCCTAATTATTAACTGTCAATGAGCAGGACTGAGATTAACTGAGATTGACGTCATTTCAATGTAGGTTGGGCATTCTTGTTTTGCTTATTCTATAGGTAATTATAGAAGCGATCTCGCTGTCGTGAGCAACGTAACAGGGAAATGTAGATAGGAGTGACAATCTCGAAATTCTGAGATTATCAGATAATCCCGAAGCGCGGGATGGTCATTAATTAATCCGATCGATTGACAGCGATCGCGGCGAGAGAGAGAGAGAGAGAGAGAGAGAGAGAGACGGGAAGAGCGCGAGAAATCGTCATTTATTATTTAGTAAATATCCTTGACACATAAATGGTAAATTTCTCCGGTGACTATGTACGGGTGCGCGCGCTCGCGCGACAAGTTCTCTTCACCGCTTGACTGGCGTCGTGCCTTCCCATGATCTTTTCCTTCCTCAGTAAATCGGTACACGCACGGAAAGAACGATTTTGTTGAAAGATCTAAAAATTTTGCTAAATACAGATTTGAAAATAATGTTTTGTTGAATCATAAAAATAATTTGTTGGAATGTTAAAACTGATAAGCATTTCTATAAAACGGTTTGATATTCTAGCAATCATTTTGACTTTCGCACAAAATTATTTTGATTATCGGACAAAAATTATTTTCAGATCTGGTTTCAGCAAAATTGTTCTTTCCGTGCGATGAAACTATATTACGAACGATATTAATCATTTTCATCTCGTTTCTCGTCCTCGTTATTCCGATCTCCCTCTTTTATTTCGAACATCTCTTCATTTTTTACTCCCAGCCTCTCCGATCGATATCTCTTTCTTTCATGATACGCAAACAGATTTTTTTTTTTTTTTTTTTTGGAGACAGCCGAGAGCGTCGTTAACGCGAAAATAACGTTGAAATTTGTGATTTATATTATTTGGTATCGTCCGTATTTTAAAGCGCGAACTCTCGAGAATTGGCTTACGCGAAATCGGGATTTAGAATGCTCGGAATGCTCGCTTAATTGTTTTCAGCGGCGTATGAAAAACGCTTCTTACTTCTGCATTCATGTCATAATTACGCATGCATATCCGCGTGTGTGGCTCTCGCTATTGCGTGCGATATATCTAGGCTTCTGTTAATTGTTATATACTTATTTAGACGGAAGCATGAGAATGCGCGCGGTATGCGGTTTCGCGAGGCACATTTCGGTACATCTACCGTCGGTTGGGGGAAAGAAAAAAAAAACAAGAAAAGAAGAATGCACGAACGCCTTCTATCTTTCGCTCGCGATCTTTAGAAATAAGGAGAAAGTTCTGCGAGACACGCGCCGTGAGAAAGAAATCGATCGATACATTGTGCGTTCGTTCGTACGTACGTACGTTCGTTCGTTCGTTCGTTCGCCTGAGAAATTCTCATTCATTGTACGTCGTCGTGACCTTGACTATCACTTCCTCCCGACATTTATTCCCGACGTCACGACACGACGGGGCTGTGAATAATCGTGCGTTTCTCGTTTGCGGGATTAAAGAGTCCGCACGCGGGTCGCATTGCGGCGCCCGCCAGTTGACCTTTGCCGCAGCTAATAAAATCCACTTTAGCAGCTATTTTTCCTGCCTTTTTTTACGTAGCACGCGCGTTCCGCGAAGTTTTAATTACACGAAAAGAACGATTTTATTAAAAGGTCTAAAAATTTTGCTAAATACAGATCTGAAGATAATTTTTTGTTGAATCATCAAACTAATTTGTCGGAGTGTTAAAACTGATAAGTATCGCTATGAAACGTTTTGATATTCTATAAGCAATTATTTTGACTTTCGCACAAAATTATTTTGATTATTGAACAAAAATTATTTTCAGATCTGGATTCAGCAAAATTGTTCTTTCCGTGTAATCATGTTTTTTTCCTGCGGATTTATATGTTGAAGTAATTAAATTTGATTAACGATCATCGCGAGTCTCAAATGTCGAGTTCTGATAAGTTAAGTTTTTGACAATCTTGTAAGATAAACATTTTTTTTTTTTTACTTGATCCTTTGACTCTCGCGAGATGATCCTAAGTCGCAGTTAAATTTGTTGGCGCATGGTAATGTAAAATAAATACGAAGATAAAATGAATGTAAAACGTGAAATAAATATGGTAATGTAAAATAAATACGTAGCCGAGTAATATCTTTCGAGCGCAATCCTTTTATCTGCCGCTTATCGCGGAATAATGTTTGGCAGTCACGACTGTACGACGGCATAAATTCCAGCCATGTATTCTTATATACGTTTTGCAGACTTGCATTCTCATGAAATCCAATTTTCCGTAATCATACAGGATGTCAGTAGTCACGAAGACCCCGTGTACTTCAATAAACGTTAAATGGAGACATATGGCAAAGGAAAGATGTAGAGCCCGTTAGGGAAAATTTCGCAAAGGCCTACCCTGCCTCTTTTATGTCATCGCCGTGACTTACGTAAACGTTAACGTCGAAGTCTATAACATTATAAATAGGTATCGCTTAAGTATACATTTCTGGCTAAAGTTGGCGATAGGTGTGCGATAAAAATTATAGCCGTTGTGCCGTTACGGCTCGTGTGCCAATCCGCAGAATTGCATTTGCATGTGAGTGCAGTTAACCTTTAGCAAGCGGCGGCGGCGGCGGCATGTGGATTTCCACCTGAAAAAGTTTTGAGCCTAGAAAGTCTCGCACGTCCGGTTTCCCCGCCGTATATCGTTTTTAATCGGTTTTCGCCACTTCGCGAAATTATAAATATTTATATTTCCACACACGAGAATTTCTCAAATCTCGATGCAGCGGTGCGCCGCGCACCAACAATTTTCACAAAATATGCCAATTATACACGTAATTAAGGGGAATTGTGTGAAAATACTTTTATGTCGCTTTTATTTTGTGGAAATTATTTTACAGTTGCGTTTCGGAGATTAAAGGTGAGTTTTCTCTGTAAAAAAAGCAAATCGTATATTTGTGGTATATGTATATTATAATTAATTAAGCAACATATTTCTTATAATACACGGAGAAAATTTTCTATTAAAATTTACTCTGAAAATTTGGTTAATCGTGGGACAATATAGTATTTCGACAAATTTTACTGTGCACTGCAATAAATTTGTTATAGTATATATTTAAAAAAATAGTAAAAATCATATAAAATTTGTCGAAATACTATGGATTAACATGATTTTGAGGGTAAATTTTAAAATAAAATTCTCCGTGTACATTTCCTCTATTAAAGGTAAGATTACTGAAATTGATTTAATGAAAAGAGCAAAATATTGCTATATTAAACTTATTACAAAAAAAAAACACACTTATAAAGTAAAAGACCATGTAATTTTTATTTCTTTTTACATTCAAATAAAAAAATTACGTTATACAAAGTTACAATATTAGATTACATTATAAAGTTATAAATATTGAACTATATTTTGCGACACGCATAAAGTTCAAGTAGGTACATATCCTCTCCGAGTCTCGCTTCTCCACTCCCCTATTTGACACTTTTCATCTCTTTGGCGCATTTATAATTAGACGGTTGACTGCGATGGTTGACGGTGATTGCGAACATACGAGGCAGACCTTTGCAGAGAGGGCTTTCGAGCTTACAAAGTCCAGTGCGCTTGCTAATTGGTTCGCTGCTCTTAATTGCACCGTGCTTCCCGGAACGATACTTGATAGACGGAGTGTTCGCTCTTCTCCGTTCGTGTAAAACGAATCTCTCGTTGACTGAATCATCTCGGAAATCGATACCATCATTTCATTCAACCAAAAAGACTTCATTTCTCACTGCGGAGACGATGAAAGTGAATGATTTGAAATTGTTATAGCTTTCTAATTAAAAGACAAAAATCACTGTGAAATAAATATTTGCATTTAGCTGGTCTGATAAATCTATTGGCATTTTATTTGTTGTCGTTCGAGATTAAGATAACCAATGTTGTTGCCTTGCAATTGCGATAAAGATGAAAATAAATGTATTAAAAAGATAATTTTTTTTGCTTCGACCCGTAAGAGAATCGAAGCTGATCGTTCTTGGTTCTCTAAATTGATATTTCTCAGTCGCTATCTTGATTCCTCGTTTTTTTTTTGTTTTTTTTTGTATAACGGCAACCAGCTTTCGTTTTATTCAATTTTCCTTTTTGTGCCGATCGTCCTTATATACGCGGCCGCCTCCACGTGCGGGTGAAAAGGCGCGAAACGTGTTTCGCATTACGCATTACGGCGCTCAAGGAGGCATTAATCACTCCGTCCGCTACAATGTAATTACCGTGCGTGCTTTCTCTCCGCGGTCGTAAACACAATGGCGCGTAGTGCGTAGGAAACACGCAAGGCCGAAGCTTTCCAGACAATGGGAATTATTCAAATGAATCGGCGCGCACAGGTGACCAAACGGGAGGATCGTCCGATCCTCCCGGGATAGGTTGATTCATTAGCTTGCCTGTGTGTGTGCTTGAACTCGCTACCAGCGATCGCTTTTTCTTCTTGCCGTGGCGCATACAATCTATCGAAGAGGAAGAGGAAACGTTAAATGACACGCGCGCGAATCATCGATCATCCTGATTTTCATATAGAATTCTTTTTCTTGGTAATTATGATTAATGAATTCCCGATATAATGAGGCGTAATACGTAGAGAGAGAGTGGTATATTTGAACTTTTAAACGTGTACTGGAGTGATCGAGTGCCACCGCCGTATACCGCTGTTATAAATATACCTTTGCGAGCGTATTTATTCGCATATTTGGCTTTCGTGAAGAATGGAAATTGGGCTGTCTGGCGGATCTCCGGGAATGCAACCGTGCACCTCATTACGGACCAATCTGTTTATTACACGCGCGCGCGCGCGCGCGCCTTCAGGCAGGATCAATTGCTATATACGCTCTCGTAATTTCGTCGCAAATTGCGACGAAATAAAGGAGGGAGTAAATGGAGGTCCCCAGGCATGGACGGCTTCGCGCGTCGCGTATTAATGACAATTTATTCGACGCTAAAGTAGAGGATCTTTTTAGCCTTGCGCGCGGAGAAAACCGGTGAAGCGTTTCGATCGCGACCGACTTATATTTCAAATACTTTTTATTCATTCGCTTGACAACGCCGACCGCAGCGTCGCGTGATCGTGTAGACGCTAAATATATATATATACATATATATATATACGTATCATTACGATTCGTCCTCCGTTACTTTAATTGGAAATGGGAAGTAATCTGCCCGCGATGTTTAATGTATTGACGTATTAAAAATTTGCTGCGAAACGAATGACCCTTTTTTGCGAACAATTTCGCCCAAGATTGATCGCAGATCGATCAATAAAACTTCCCCCTTCTAAACGAAAGGTATATTGCTAGGATTCTACATATTCTATACGTAGAAGAAAAACTCGTAAAACGTGTTTTGTGTAAAAAAAAAAGAAAGAAAAAGAAACGGCGTGAAAGGTTAGGTTTTCAGGAAACGGCGAGAACGAGCGTGACCCGACGTGAATGGATGTATATGACTGCATGTTCGATTTTTCGGCCCGAGCGGGTTTTGCGCGAAAATATAAAAATCGTCGGCACGCTGTAAAAATCAAACGGCGCTTTTTCTTTTACGTTATCTCTCCTCCCTTTTGTCGCGAGGCAACAACGACTCGCGATCGTTCTGTTTACGTCTCGGCGACTCGGACTTCTCCGTCTCTTTTCGTATTCGTCACCGTTTGGCCGCCACCCAACTGTGAGCCAAGCCAAGGCATCGCCGAGGAATCCTAGCCAGATTCCCCTTGGATATTATTCTCGACTTTTTAACCCCCCCGAAATTTTCATCTCGCGCGCCGACGCGACGCCGGGCTGCGAGAGAGAGAGAGAGAGAGAAAGGCTCTTTTCTCTCACTCGTGTGTTTCCCGTTTCGCGTCTCCATTTTCATCACCTTTCCCGTCTCATCTCCGGCCGACTTCTTTTTCGAGCCGAGACGAAATTCGAGATGAACGGTAAAACGCGCGAGAGCGCGCTGGAATGCGTGAAAGAGTGCATTACGTCTTTCAGCGCCGCCGTGCGCGAGAGAATCGACTGGAGCAAGTTGATGTAATCCCAGTGGTCCTTAACCCTCCCGGAGCATCTCCTCGGATTCTCGGAAGATGCTTTTCACGCCCGTCATGAGAGATACGTCGCGTCAAAATTCTTTGCGGTTTTATCTAGCGAGCGAGAACGTGCGCATAACGTACGTGTATAGAAATGCGAGATTCGCGCTTGCGTTATCGCTGTTCAAAAAATTTACAACTGCGTTTCGCGCGGCTCGGTGGGGGACGACTCTCTAATTAGGGACTGCTGGCGATAACTGGAAAGATAATTAAGCTCTTTTAATGTCTGGTGTTATATATAGCATGCGATATATAACACAGTATACACATTTTATCAACGTAAGATTTCTAGTAACAGGTTCTCCGAGAGATAGATACATTTTAATGATAGTTTCCATGACGGAATTGGTGCTAATATCTCCTCGGTAAGCGTTTCATGTATGCTTATCCCATTAGATAATTCCACGGTAGACCCGATTTCCAGCTATTTCTCGACTTATTATAGCATAATACAGGAATCGTGAAATTGAATCCTATCCCAATAATATTTTCCTCACCGAGGCCGTTTTTTTCCTCGGCGGAGAGTCTGTGCGATAATCGAGATTGCGCCTACGAAGCGGCGATTGCGCTCATTAGGCAATAAATCGCGCGGCGTTATTCAAGGCTCAATAAAGGAATTGCGGTCCGTATGTCCATTTTCGACGTCGAACGATGCCGCGAGCGGCACGGCTGGCGCGGCGCCTTTACGAGCGCATCTTATACGCCGGCCAGATGCCACAGTTTCATTAATAAGTTTCTCTTTCGCGAGAATATCGCTTCGGCGTTCTCTCGCGCGTGTTACTTGTGAAAAACGGCGACGGAAATCTTCGTTTTGTTCAGCAATCAAAAACGCATTTCGCCATCGTCTTTGAGTACTTAAGTGGCTCGTCAATATTGTACATGATGTAAGATGAAGATTTTCAACCGAGTCTTAAAAAAAAAACGATTTTTTAAATATATATTTGCATTAGTGATAAGAGAATTTGATTAACATTATCTTGTTAAATTAATGTTAAATAAGTTTTAAAATGGCAGAACTTTTATTTAAGATTCAATTGTTGGAACTTTTAAAATTACACAAGAGAAACAATAATATAGTCTCTTGTATTTAAAGGAAAAGATTTGGCTCTATATTATCATATCAAAATGTTGAAAGATTTTGATGTACATCCTGTACTTACATCAGTTTTGGCGAGAAACGTGTAAACGTATAAACGTGTAAACATCTCGCACAATCATGATGAAATTAGCTCGGAACATTAAGGTCATTCTTAGAAGACGAAGATGCGATTTATGTGGGTCGGGCCTCTGTCTTAATCGCGGTTTAGTAAAACAGAAATCGAATTAGAAATTTTATATCCTGTAATTAACTTGCGGATTAAGCACGGTATGACAATTGTTCATAAATAAAATATATGCAAAATCATGTGTTCAAGAGTTTCATAATACGCACAATTTTATCGTACATATATCTATATCGGTTGAAGATATTTTATTCTAAATTCTAATACAATTTCTTTTACTTCTAAATAATAAACTTTCATTCTCTCGATCCTTTAATTATATATTGATATTAATTTGATAAAAATAATAAATTCTCTGTAAGATTTCGACGAAGATCTTGCGGAAGATGTGTGTCTTGAGGTAGTTTTGACACACCGGTCGACGAACGGCGCTCTTGCGCTTGTGACCTCGGCGAAATTCGTAACGCAAAGAAGAATCGGTACGGTTACGTATGCAGCTGTCGTATGATCTAATACGTCAATATAACAGCGCGAAGCGCGACGCGCGACGGCACACCGTAATATGTCACTAACCTCCGTGCTCACCTCGTTTTTTTTCCAGGTTACTCACAAAGTGACGAGTCAGGTGATGGTGCTCAAGATGAATCAGCTGGCGGCGAACAGGCCGAATATGCTCAAGGAAGTCCAGCTGATGAACAAGCTCAGCCATCCGAACATACTCAGGTGAGTTGTGAGACGCGGAAATCGAATCCGGTTCACTTTTGCCGGTGAAACGCTGCCGTTTTGCCGATCGGAAGAAAATCGCTCGGCCGCGGTACGTGCCGAATTCGACGAGGACGATATAAAATGAATAATTTTTATACACCCGTTAATTCCATGTTGCGGGCAAACGCATCGATCCTCTTTCGCACGAGTTATTTCATTGCGAGCAAAATTCGAGATTGATAGACTGGTACGAGAACGATGGAGGAAATAAAACGTGCGCGATGCATTTTCGATGTAGCAATATATTCTGATTTTCCCGACAGCAATCAATTCTAATTATAAAGATTCCTCGACGTCAACACGTCATTATTAAGTCGGTACATTTTATAACTTTCTATATAGAAATCTCGTTTATATATGGATTTTTTTTTAATTTACCCTGAAAATCATGTTAATTGTGGGACAATATAATATTTAGACAAATTTTACTGTAAAATACTTATTGTTGTGCACAGTAAAATTTGCCTAAATACTATATTGTCCCACAACTAACATGATTTGCAGAGTAAATGTAAAAAAAATTCTTTGTGTAGTTTTTATATTTAATAAAATTATCTATATTTTGTTCCAATAATTGCACTATTTATCACAGCCGGTTTACAGCAAAACTCTCATGCTTGAGCCTCACGTTTGTTTCTTGTCACGAATCAATTTAACCTTCTTTCCGGCATCGTGCCAAAGTTCTGGCACAAGATTCTCGTATCAAGTGACTCCACGGTGTGTTTTCCGAAGCACGTGGCGACCGTGTATACTTGCAGTGTTCCTGTCGCCGTAATCGACACCAATCCAGATTATAGAGCACGTTATCGTACATTCGATTTACTGCCCGGCGATTATATCGTTGAAATTCCTCTCGCTCGGGAGATCACTGAAATGGGTTAAAAAAAAATAGAAAAAACGGTATTACGCTTTAACTACGCTCGTTACGAATTACGACATAATACGTCGCCTAGCGGTAACGGCGGTTAGCTCGGCACGTTGTACTCGTTGCGAAAATTCTTGCTGGGTGCGTAGCGGAGAGCAGAATCCTAAGTGCGGAATGCATAAAGCACGCTACATTTTTCACTCCATAACTTGTGAAATTAGATGTGTAGTCAAATACTGAATTGTGGCTGCCAACATACACAACTGTGTATATATAATATTTTATGCCGCGCGACAGAAAAGATATTTCATTTCTTACATTTATTTTTTATTTTAAAATAAATATAATACATTTCATTCATACGTCGCAAGAAACATCAAATATATTATTTTGTTATATTTTTTTCAAAAATTTTATAATTCGCTTTTTTCTCAATGATTTAATATTCGATATCAATTATCAATATTTACTGAATATTAATTATTTAATATTTCAAATTATTGCTATCTCAACATTTCCGTTAATTGATTGCCAATCGTCCGAATAAGTTTACTTTTCATCTAGAACTTGATACTGCATCTCTGTGAATAACTGGTGCAAAAATCTATCGCGCGAGATATTTAAAACTTTTAAAAGCGAACTCATACTTTGAGATATGAAAAATTCGGAATATAGAGACGATTCTTCGGTTTTCTATTTTTTTTTTTAATTTCCGGAGATCCCAATAATGCTTCTGAGTTATGACATAACGCATCGCTACACGACGCGTTCGACGGGACGGGACGCGCCGCGCCGCGACGACAACGCATTCCGACGATATAAACGGCTTGGCCCAGATTCGGATACGGTGTTTACCCGTCGCGGACCTAGCGGATCTTATTTCTGGCATTTCCCTCTGCGAGGCCTCCGCGGAAAGTCCGCGGGTCCTCTCAGGATCCTCCGTTTTGCGCACCCGGGTGACTCAGCCGTAAAAATAGTTATCATCTTCACCAGCGACATTTGCCGCGTGTATCGTGACACCCGCGCTCGACGGTGCGTCGCAGTCGGGGTCGCTATGTAGCGTGCTCGAGTCTATACTACTTGCATTAATTTCAGGAAGTGTTGATGTTGCGCAAGATTCTGTTCTAATAGGAGGCATCAGTATTTTTAAACAGCGCCTGGCCGCAATAATATGACATAACATTCAATTTGCGTTGAATTTATTTCAATTGAACTTTTAAATTTTTAGTTACATTGAATTTTAAAAGTTAAAAATAATTGAAGTATCAAGCGTCTTATTATTTAATTACTTTGATTATTCGGTTAATTTGACGTCGATTTTTTTCAATTAAAAATAATTAATCTGTTACACATAAATTAATATAAATTTTATTATTTAAGATAATGAGATATCTCCTGCAGGCATCGCCATGTCGTTTATCAACGATTATTGCTACATTCAGCCTGTCAATAATATTTATTTCCAAGAAAACAGTAGTGCTTCTTGACTGCTATTGTGTCGCAATCGTTATATAAAAAAATATATTTTAATAATATATTATTGACACGATTGTTTTTCACGGTATATCGCTGCTGCAATATAATCAGACGCCGCATCACTTTCGAGAAATCGGCCGTAAACAACATCGATGCCGTAACATCGGGATAGCATCGGGTATTCAGCCGTAGTATCGTTACAGAAGCATCCCAGTCATAATTCTTGGAACGACTTTCCGGGTTAAGACAATCGGCGCGCGCCATTGCTTTCACGAGAGACGACTGAATGAAAACAACCCGGAGATACACACACACAGTGTCCGAAAATATATCCCGCGTCTTCGAGAGAGAACTCCGCATAATTCTTGCCCCCACCGAACGCGCTCCCGATCGATTCGCCGATGCCTCGTTACACGCGCGAACGCCCTTTTACATAATATTTGGCTTGCGGAAGATGAATTTCGTCTAGCCTAGCCTAGGGTGAAAGAGAAAACGTCGCACTCTGGCGCTCGGCGGCTATAGTGGATAATGACGCGGCATGGATCAGACACTCGTGTCCCGGCCATGTCCCGGTGCACTTGGCATCGGGACTTTCGACTTACGCGCGCCTCGTGCGCGTTTGTATTATTGTCACCCGAAGCGAAATCGGCAGACAGCGAATGCACACATCGACGTGGAGTAAGACTAGCTAGATATTCCGTCAATTTGAAGTGAATAAATAGACGCGGAGCACACAAAGGTGGTAAGGTAAAGAGTCGGTCGGAAGAGTAAAGAGAACGGCAGTTACAGAAACGATTGACTATACAATCATCTCTCCCGCGAGTCGTTTTTGTCTTATTCGCATTACGCTCACATCGACGTGTACCTTCGCGTCCGACTTATCTGCACTTCGACTTTCACTCTCACAGATGTATAATCTCTGGAAATCCTTTTTTTTCCCCCTCTCGTTACATCGCATTATGCTAAAGCCTTTGGGCCTTCCATTTATGCCTTTACAATTCTTCGACGTGCAGGTGTAATTAGTGTTCCTACTGTGTGCAATCAATCGCGCGCGAACGCGGCTAGCCTCGCGGGGAAGCGCGCGCGAGGAGAGCGACAATTTCTCCTCTTATCTGATCGCGGCAAAAAGAAAAAATGAATCTGGAGCATCGTGTATATGCACACCGCCTGTGTTTTACCCCGAGAAAAATTCTCTTTCGCCGGAAATTTCTCTTTCGCTCGCGCGGTTTGTTTGTCCTCCTCCTTTATTTATTTTTTCCCTCCTACATCGCGCTTGTGGGAGAAACCTCTCGACGTGGCTCGGCGTGAAACGCCTCGAAATCGGGACGACACGACGCGCGATTTTCTTCTTCTCAGCTCTTAACGTTTATGCAAGATCTTACCCTCGCGATAACGCGATAGAGTGCACTCACCGATTAACTTGCGGGAGAAATGCAAACGAAGCGACTATTCAGGATTATAATCAAATTGTTTTATCGCAATCTTGGCAATCTCTTTGATATAAATTCTCATTTGCGGTTTCGCCATGCAATAATGACGAAACATCGTGAAAACTTGTAATATTATCCTTTATACCGTGCTCATAAAGTTAATTATGATTTATAATGCAAATTGTATTACGAAATTTGATTGCTATTTTATCATGTACAGTAAATTTTTTGTACATTCAACATTTATACTTCCTGATTTATATTTTATTTATGCATGTACACGACAAAGTTAATCGAAATGTTTACTCGTTACGCGTTATAATTAAACGAACTGAAAGATTTATGATGTGATACTTGGCAATATTTGTCATTGTATACTATACATTATTAAATATTTAGCAATATTGTCTTGCCCGAAGGCATCCTTTGATAAACGAGACCGTGATGTTTCCTTGAAGCAAGGCGACTGTGTAATTCTCTTCGAGACCTAATCTAGCATACGTAGTAGCTGCTATAAAGATAACGCCGATGATATCGCGTCACGATTGAATTACAATACGTAGACACATATTAAAGATACCTGGACTCTTTAATCATCTTTAAAGCACACCTGCACTTGGTTTTATTATTCAATGAGCGTGCGATGAATGGCAAATATTGTAATATTCGACGATAATTCCATGAATGATATTTTCTTGTGTTTTAGTAAAATTTATATCTGTCATTTCTTTTTATCTTTTCTTCATTTGGCAGGCATAATTATTTATTGTATAAAAGTACGCGGAAAGAACGATTTTATTGGAAGATCAACAAATTTGCAAAAATAATTTTGCTAGACCATCAAAATAATTTTGTTGGAGATCAAAAAATGATAAGCATTGCTGTAAAACGTTTTGATATTCAAGTAATCGGCTTGATTTTCCAACAAAATTATTTTCAGCAAAATTTTTAGACCTTCCAGCAAAATCATTCTTTCTATGACATTTTCATTCATCTAGATCGCTTTTTCAGATTATAAGTCATGCATACATTTTTTAAATCTATTTTTTATCTGATTTATACATTTGTCTTCGCATATTTTATCTTGTTTGCCATATCTTATAAATCGGAGAAAGTAGACATATGATATACATATTAAAGTGACACGTAACGTTATTATGATCATTCGTCCATTTGATTCTATTCTTCCTTTGTTCATCTTCGCATTATCTAATCTCGTCTGGAAATCACTGAATTGATAAAAGCGACGAGTTCGGAATTCACTTGTGCGTATGCGTGACGCGACAAATGCCTCTTTACCTTGTGACCATTTTGAGAATATTGCAGCATTGCATTTAAATCTTCAACGGTCCGAGCTTTACGTAACGAGTACGAAATTTTATCCCTCTCTATATCTCTATGCCGTTCTATTATATGCTTTTAGATAAATTTTATCAAAGCAAATTAAAATTTGTCAAAGCAAAAAGAGCTACTTTTCATCCGAAAACCTTCCGTGCTGTTCTTTCCTTCTGTGATTCATAGTGCATTTAAATCCTTAAATCTAAAACGCGGAATTACAGTTAGAATTTCTTACGGAGATTTTCTCTTAGAAGAGGGATACTTTAGTAGATTGTATTTAGAAACGAGTTATTACTTCACTTTGCGCGAGCACTGCGATATTTACGACTGTTTATGACAAAGTATTTATACTATTTATAGTATAAGTGAAAACGAAGGTCGCAAGTGTGTCCTACATTTTAAAGACGATTAAAGAGTCTATAGGCAATCTTTGATACGTGCATTGTAATTCAATCGTCCCGATAGCATCGGCTTTATCTTTATCAATTAATCACTTTATATGCCAGATTTATCAGATAATTGCCAGACATGAAAAGCTTTTAAGATCCATCCATTTCCTCTCGAAGGATATTTTTCTAGATAATGTTGAACTCTTGTTCTATATCGTTAAAACGAGTCGAAAGTTTTTCCGAAACGACGCAACTCCGAAGATCGATCTTCTCTTCGTTTCCAGGTTCATGGGAGTGTGCGTGCACGAGGGTCAGCTGCACGCGTTAACGGAGTACATTAACGGCGGCAGCCTGGAGCAACTGATCATGTCGCGGCACACGCCGTTACCGCACCTCGTCCGGATGAATCTGGCGCGGGACGTGGCCCGCGGTATGGCCTATCTGCACAGCCGCGGCCTCTTCCACCGTGATCTCACGTCGAAGAACGTGCTGATCAAGAGGGACGAGTGCAGCAACGAGATGACCGCGGTGGTGGGCGATTTCGGGCTGGCCGCGAAGATACCCGATCCCAGCACGGGCTACCGGCTGAGCACCGTCGGCAGCCCCTACTGGATGTCGCCCGAGTGCCTCAAGGGCCAGTGGTACGACCACAGGTCCGACGTATTCTCCTTCGGCATCGTCGTGTGCGAGCTGATCGGCCGGGTGCCCGCGGATCCGGACGTTCTGCCACGCTCAGATAACTTTGGCCTCGATTACCTGGCCGTAGCGGAGATCTGCGCGGCCGCCGATCCGCCGCCCGCCTTCCTTCAACTCGCCTTCAATTGCTGCACGGTGAGTGTATATAGCGAGTGATGATATCTAACTGTAAAGGCATGCAACGCGCGCGGATCCAGTGCGAATGATCGGAAGATTGATATAGCTGTTACCAGACCGAGAGTACGCACGCACGCATGCACATGAAGATCTGATGCGGATTTTTTATTTATTATATATTATGTTTTAATATATTTATCATTATTAGGTAAAAGAAATTTTATCAATTTTTTATTTATTTATTAACAAATTGTGTAAATGGTGCGGTCGTTTATTTTGCAGTACGAACCCAAGTCCAGGCCGACCTTTCCGGAAATCACGACCAGCCTGGAGACTATGATAGCGGCCTTCGAGGAGGAGCTGAAGAGCAACATCGGCAAACGGCAGTCGACCGTCGATTCAACGCTGATGTCCAGCATGGACGAGATCGCGCGGGAGGGACGCACGACGAAGCGGCGCACCGCGAAGCTCAGGAGCCAATCGGCGGACGCGAGAGGTTGCGATAACGCGACGCCGTCGGACAAGGCGAGATGCCATTCCGCCAGGCGAGTCGCCGAACTCGCCAGCCGTCGCGATCCGCATTACAGACCGATGACGGCGAATCCATTTCACGCACTGGGCGGCGTCAAGAAAATCCTCGGCGACCTGTTCTCCAGCTGCCTGGAGCTACCCTCGTTGGAGGACGTGCGGCCCAGCGTCACCGACAGCGCGTGCAGCAAGTTCAAGCCGGCGCAAAACGATAGCATTGCCAAGATCCTCGACAGAAAGAAGCCAAATTCCGAACCGAGTAGTCCTACCGCCAGGAAAAAATGGGAGAGAAAGGTAGGTGCACAGATTGAGCGCATAAATGATTAGGTACAACTCTAAAATTAGAAACACTGTTGAGTCGTGTGAAATTTCGAATTGTTGCAAACGTTTGAAGATGCCATGCTATTACCACATGTACTGACACATGTACCGCACGTGTGTTTTTTTCAGGTCGCTACCAAAGTAGGTGCCGTGAGCCTGTTCGCCCATCCGCTCTTCCGGGACGGCTGGGAGCCGCGGAGACGCGGCAGCTGCGAGTCGGGCTTCTGGAGTTGCGTCGGCGAGGACCTGAGCCCGGAGCCGCCGAATCGACGGCACACGTCCACTCTCAGCAGCTCGGCGGCGAGCAGCCTGTTCCTGCTGGACGATCATCGGACCAGTTCGATCTACACGGACTCGTCCGAGGACATTGCCAGCCTGGGCGGCGGCGATTCCTGCTGGGAGGACCGTCTGAACGGCATCGGCTCGTCGAGCAAGACCATCTCGAAGATCGTCGAGTACTTCGAGAGGAAGCAAGCGGGTAGACTCGGCGATCACGGCGACGCCGCCGGTCCCAGCCGTCTGACGTTACTGCGGGCCAGTCTCGAGGGGCCCGTGCCCATCAGCAGCATCTCGGCCGCGCAACGGCTGGTCGTGTGCGAAGGTGCCGTGCGCAGTAAACTTGCGTTATTTGACAAGAAGTGATATTACGCGTGAGAAGTAACCGCGTGCACGATGAAATGCGCGATGATACACAGGTCCCGGCGAGAGAGTTCGACGACTACTCGTCGATCGTCGCGCGGTGAGACGGCGAGAATTCCGGGACGTTACGCGATAAAAAAAATACACGTTTCTCTCACATGTGTTAAGAGTTGAGAGGGTGAACAACAGAGACGGTTACGTTACACACAGGATAGTAGTAATCGGTCTTGTTGCGCATAAAAGATTTGGGGCGGATGAGGAAAGGGCGATTATATATAATATATACAGTACCGGCGCGTCATTCGTGACTTTTGTAGACAGGATAGCTGGATGACACACGCGTGCGGCGTGTTTTACAGACACTTCTCTAAAAACCTAGTAACCTGACTGTGATGTTTTTTGATAATCTACATACATACATACATTATTGAGCTGTAACGACTGAAATTTGGCAGAGCCATCAACACACAAGAATCTTTTATATTACACGCAACACGAGTCGCGTTTCATGCACTTTGGCTACAACGATGCGCCGTTCGGGAAAGATAGAGATGTAAGGAAGGGGAAGAACACGAGAAGCAATAGCGAATTTTTCCTCGGAAAACTGCGTTCGCGAGGTTAGCCGCGCCGAGCGTAATGCTAACCGGTTGCCCGCGATTGACACACGTTTTGCAGTGCCTCGCAGTTCCTAGTAGCCATCTCCGTCCTTGTGCACACGAACCATGGGTATTAACCGATTAACCGCAAAGGGTAGCTATACAGATCGACGGCGAATGACCTTTTTATTTAAGCCGAGTAGGCGGATCGCCCAAAGGTTCTTATCTCGCCATTATTTTTTTTTTATTGATATGATTTGTCGGATTGGCTCGTGTTTTTTTTTCTTTCTTTATAACGTTATTAACAATTCTATCAGTTTTTAATTTTTATTTTTGTACCTAAGAATCTGCTGACCTGTTACTGCAGTCATTTACTTTTGCCGTGCATATTAAAATGATTCGAGTTTTATTTTATACAGGCATTCATATTTATATATATATATAATAGTAGAGTTTTGAAATCTGTCCTTTCAATTAACAAAATAATACTTACATATATCTTAATCTAAATTAATTTAGATTAAAGTATATAACTATTATTACTGTCAAATCAACCAATCATGTAAATTGAAATATGTAGTTACTTTTGTCAGATAAGAAAACATTTTTATTCTAGTCTACTGAAATGCAAAAATTTATGCGATATCTAACGCAAGAGAGAAATTTGTTTAACTCTTTCCAACGTCGTTGTTCAGCATGCTGCAGTGAGAAGGTCGGGAGAAAGATCCTTAAGTTTCGCATCTACAGAGGCCTACGTCGCGTTGGCGAGTGATTCTCATTTTGTCTTTTGACGTATGCCCGACGTCGACGCGGCGCGACGTTCATCGACGTTGGCGCTACGTGCTTCTTCAAGCGATTCGCAGCGTTCCGCGCGTGTGCGTGGCGTTAATAGCTCGGGATACGAAGTGCCGGAGATGTAATAACGGTATATGCATATATACACAATATATTTTTTTTTCGTTGGCGGAGGTACACCGTGTCCTGGATATTCTTGTTGACGTGTTGACGTGTTGCGCGTAGCCGTGAGAGAGTTTGTCCACTTTGGTAAAGAGAATATATAAAACTGATCTAGTCAGTGTAATTAAATGCGGCGGCCTTATCTTTTGTATGTTGTAGCGCTAAAAAAAAACTTTTGTAGTGTTTAAGGTTGAGAAACGGCGAGCGTGAAATGAGAGAGGAGAGAGAGAGAGAGAGAGAGAGCGCGCGGGATAAGATCAGGCGCGCGGTATTTCTCCTCCCTTTTTGTTTTTGAATACGTCGGTATATTTATACAATGGAAAAAAAGAAAGTGAGACTGAGAGCGTGTGCGAGACTGGGTGTGCGAATGCGGGTGCGCCGCACCCCCCGGCGTGTATGAGCGCGTGTATGTGTGTGGGTATGCGTGCGTGTGTGCGTTTACAGAAAGAAAGTGACACGTCCAAAAAACGATATCTATGTAGGTAGCTACGACTTTCGCATATATATATATATATATATATATAACGTGAAATCGTTTTGTCGCTCTGACAGCGAGTCGAACCAAATCTACAGATCGTAGAGTGATAGACTAATGTGACGATACCTTTTTACTTGTCGAAGTTCGCTCACGGGTTTACTCCATAAGACTGTGCGTTCGTTTATGTAATAGGTTTATCGTATTGTAAATAGAGAGAAGCTCGAAGTTGCGTCAACGATATTCGCAGTCTCTTCCTCCTCGTGTACAATAGGAGATGCGCGCCGTGTGTCTTTTCTTTGCGTTCTTTTCTTTAGTTTTCCTTCGTTTTTTTTTTTTTTTTTTTTTTCGTTTAGTCTTCGCTCGTCGAATCGAGGCCTTCTTTCTCTCCTCGATGCGTCAATCGGTACCTGAACAATCGAACCGAGGGAAGGACTGCGAACGAGTTAGTTCTTAAGCGTGCGGACATATCAGGACTATGGGCATATCCTGAGGTTCAACCTGATCGATAAAAGGGCAATAAATGCGTGGTTTGCGGAGAGTGATGGAGTTTACGGGATACATGTTATGAGTGTGAGGTCGCGTGAATGAGGAAGAGGGAAAGAGAGAGAGAGAGAGAGAAATAAGAAAGCGGAGCGTTAGTGGACCGAGAGGCGCATTTAAAAAAAAAAAAAGAAAGATATGGGTTATTTATTTTAAGTAAAAACAGTTATATTAAAGATTATATATCTATATATAAATCTACGTCGTCTCTTCCATACTTTTCAACTGTTGTCTAGAATCTACGATTGCTACTGTTGTAGTCCCGTATCTTCTAGCTCTTTATATTATTATACTACAAAGAGGGTACGCGTGATAATCTCGGGTTCCCTCGTGGCTCTCCTCGTTGAGGTATATACATATAAAAATTATATATATATATATATATAATTATGTATATATATATATATATATATAATAGCGAGCGCTGTGAACATCCGATTCTCTCGTGGTCACTGATCACTAACTCATAGATTGGGCATAAATAAGCGTGGAAAAAGAAAGAATTAATGGCGGCGATGACGGCGATGATAATAATAGTTATAATGATTAATAGTAAAAGGCGAAGCTATATATATATATGTGTGTTGTGTACATATATATATATATTATATATATATATATATATAGCTATGTAAAAAAATTCCTATATATATACAACGGTAATAAAGTTAAGGGCTCCCAATTTTTATGAAAAAAAAAAGGAAAGTTATTAAAGATTTTTTTCTAAAGTCATTAAAGTCTTAACAATCCTAATGAAGGAAAAATTTGCGATCTTTCCTACAGTTTTAACAGGATCATTTATAAAATTGTTAAAAAAAAGCATTAGTTTGATGTCAGTAAGATAATACAACTATTATAAGGCACGATATATTTCACTTTGACAAAAATTATGTTTTTATTCTATATCTAACATCTTATCACCGCCATACAAGAAATAGCGCGTTTAATTTTGAGGCAAGAGACAGGGAGAGTCTGAACACTGATTTTTTAAATCATTAATCGCATTATTTCTCATCACAGACTATTAGTTGTACCCTTCGCGAAATTTTTATTTTAAAATTTACTTCGAGAAATATTTATTACAAATCAAACTATCATTCCAACTTAGAAATGACGTGGTCGACAAAGAACCGCTCACATAATGTATGTAGCTTCAATTTTTTATAATTTATATCTGACAAAACGATTTTATTCAACGGGAAAACATCGCACGGCTTCTATAATCCTTTAAAAACACGAATTATGACATTCTTACTTGATTAAGCTAATCCAAATTACTGCTGATTTTCCGTTTTCTACATGACGTCGGCAATCCCACGGATTTCTGAGTTTTTGACATCGTCGTTTTTACAATAAATAAGGAGATGACCTTATAAAAATGAATTCTGAATTTTGCCGAAGAGATAAAAAGTTAGATTCCCGATCATGATAGATAATGTTGAACAGTGCTCTTTAGAAGATAGAATCTTGCATTTCGCGAATGTTTTAATGTAAAAAAAAGAAACTGAGTCTTGAAATCTGAGACATATTTTTCAAATCGTTCTTCGGCGTAATGTTAACGATCTCTCTCTGACATCGGATAAGCCCTGCCCATGTCCTCCTCCGGGATCAGCGGTATGTATCTCGTTCTAGGATCGTTCTTCCGCTCGTAAGCGTACGGGAACATCATCGTGGGGTTTATTGTTCTGGCACTTTTTACTGTCGTCTTGAATCGCGGGATCTTCTGGATATGCGAGACAGCCGTCGTGGTGTCGGGAACGTCGTTTGCGTCGGTCGACGAGGACGGGCCGCCGATCGTCGCCGCCTCCGGGTCGACCAGAGGTATGAATTTCCTCTCGTACGCGTTCGCGGCGACGGTCGTGGCTTCCTCTCTCGCCTCGTCGAGGACGACACCGCCCTCGGCGGATTTCCGCGAATTGTCGACGGCGTCGATCTTCGTCGCCGTTTCCTCGCTCGACGTCGCGACTCGCGCGGTCGTCGAGGCAGCGAGATCGCTCTTGACCGTGATCGGCACCCAGTCGTCATCGTCAGACTCGAGTACAGTTTTCGCGTTCGCCGCTCGCGAGGTCCAGTCGCGGCTGTTGTCGACCGACCAGTCCAGCGATCGCGAAACGTTCGAGTCTCTACGCGACGGCGAGTTCTTCAAGGTGGTCGCCCGCGGTTCACCCATTGGACGCCAATCGCTACTCTCGCTCGCCGTCGTTCTCGCCTCGAGACCGGTGGAATTGGCGTTCGCGATTTTCTCCGGATACACAGCCTCGACTATCATCGGCGACACCTCCTCGGCTCTCGCTACGGCTTGCCCGGCCTTGCCGCTCTCCGTTTGCGCGCTCGTGGTGGACTCCTCGTGACGACGTCCGTCGTTCGACTTGTCGGACTTGCGCGGACCGATCTCCACTCGAACGATCTGATCTCCGTTTCGTTGTCGGACGCTGGACGTCCTGCCGGTCGTCTCGGCGGAGTTGTCGGCGCTTCGCCCTCGCACTATGTCGCTCAAGAGGGGAAAGTACTTGGGCTCCTCGTTGGGCTGCCGTATGCCGGTCACGAAGCTCGGCGTGTACTGCGAGATCAGGGGCAGCAGGGTCTGCCGAGCGTATCGCTCCGCCTGCGCCAGGATGCCGGCCAGCCGCTCGGGTAGAAACTGCACGGTGAATGCTCTCGTGGAGGTCGACGACGTCTCCTGTATCTCGTCGTGCTGCCTCTCGTGATGCTGCTGCTGCTGCTGCTGCTCGTTCATCACCACCTCGTTCCGCGAGTTGTGCCTGGTGGCACGCGGACGCAGGATCGGCTCCGTGATCTCGGGCAGCTTGAGCGACCGGCCGGCGTCCTTCTTGCTCGGGCGCAGCACCGGTTCCCGGATCTCCGGCAGGTGATCCCGCTCCGTAGTGGTGGCGACGGTGGTCGCGGTGGTCTCGGCGACGCGCTCCGGCGCCGTCGAGGCGCGGTAGATCAGGTTCGCCGCGGCGCCGGAGAAGCTCCGCCCCTGCTCCGACTCGGCGTTCTCCAGCGAGTTCGAGTCGCCGTCGCCGGATATGTCGAGGACGATCCACGGATTCGCGACGTTGCGCCGCTTCTCCGCCTCATCGTAGGTCGTCGCCGTCTCGACGACCTCGGCGACGCGCCGATTCTGCTCCTTCGTGAACGGCCCGAAACCCCGGGACTTCTGCGAAGACGTCCTGTCCGTCGGCAGGATCTCCACGGAGTATCCCGGATCCTTCGTCTCGTAATTTTGCTCCTTCGTGAAGGGCCCTATGCCGCCCTGCCTGTCCTCCATCGCCACGCGCTCGAGCGTCGGCACCGAGGGAGACGGAGGAGACACGGTGGAGTTGTCGAGCGTGTCCAGAGGTATGTTGCATTCGCCCGGGTAAAGGGGCAGGAAGACCGACCGACCGGATTCCAGAATCAAGCCCTTGTTGCAAACCGACAGAATCTTGCCGAAACTGTCCATTATGGCCACCTTGTCGATGGTCCAGGTCACCAAGCCGGACGATATCCAGCCGCTGTACGCCGTGTATTTGATCTGTTAACATAACGTTGTTGAAATAATCATATATTCGATGTACAGTAGCAACGCGCAATGTCAATTTTCTATTTTTAGTATTTGCAATTCTGTATACGTAGGTATTCCGTAGGTTTACTCTGATTTCAGAAAAGAAAAGTCTCTGACGCTTCAAATGTAAATTAACAATTATAATATTATTTATAGTATTTCCTTCAAAAAGTTTTAGTCAAGAAATTTATTTCTCAGAATGAAAATGCAATTAATATACCACATTTAATTCTCAGAAAATATTACATATGAAAATATTATTATATATAATTAACAAACCGCACTTACTTCAATTGCTTCGAGTTGAGTAACCGCAGGATGCGGCACAACAATTTTCTGAAGAATGGCTCCCACCAAAAGCTCCTCATCCTTACGAGTCATCGCAAACGTGTCGTTGTAAGAACCTTTTCCCACAAGTGTAATCTGAAAAAAAAAAAGAAATCCGTAAGATACCGCCACGAAAAAGACTTTAGAACTTTCCAAATTTAATCTAATAATAAGACAAAGAAATGCTATTTGAGGAAATAAATAGATTCGTGAGAATTGTTTGCGACAAAAAAAAGTCAAATTATATGAATAAATAATATGAGCAAATTTGCAAGAGAGAAATCGTATCTGCGTCGCTCTTCGTCGTTGCCGAAAAAGACTCGTCCCGAGCGCTCACCTGAAGCTTGCCGTAGCTCCTGGCGGATCTCTCGCTCCGGCTGTTGTACACCTTGATCTGATACTGATGAGCGCAGAAAGGCTCCTCGTCCCTCGTCACCAGATAAAGCTGGCCCCTAGCAGGCGATTCGTTGCTGTAATAGCCCATGTCGCCGCAGGGCCGATCCGCGCCGTTGTTGCCGCAGGGGAAACAGTCACCCTTCAGCAGGCCCTCGTAACCGTGGTCGCAGGGAAACGCCGGGAAACGACATTTCGGGCTCACGGAGTCGGTGAAGAACTTGTACGCCCGCCGATGGTTGCACAACGATCTGCCCTCGACCGCGCTCGCTGTAACGATCGCATTGTTACGTAAGAAATAGAGATTCTCGTCACCTTGTACTTTAATCTTTTTCTTTTATATATCGGATACGCTCGAGATGAGCACTGAGCTTACACCAGATGATGTCGCTAACGGCGCCGACGAAGATGTTCGAGCACCCGCTTTGCATTTTTCCGCCATTCGGATAGTAGTCCACGTCGCCCATGGGCTGCCAGGAGCCGAGCCCGCCCAGGATGAGCTGCTCGCCGTTGCTGTGAATAACGTCGACGAAATTCGCGTCCGTCGCGTCCAGACGTACCCTCGGGTCCTGCGACTCGAAGAGCGGCCCCGCGGGATCCAGTCCTATATTCGCGTACGAAAAACGGAATTTTGTATTTCGTAATCCTTATCTATGCGGATTTCTCATATAATGCTTACGACAATGACTGTAGAAGTGTAGAAAACAGAGAAGTATCATTGACATGAGCTGGAAAGTTGCGAGGGAAGTAACGGTCTCCGCGCAAGCGTTCTCGCCAAGTTTGTTATCAGATTTTAGAGGAAATTTCGTTTCAGTTTCCCACAGAGTCAGCCAGCATTACGGATGCTGAATTACTGGTAATGCAGTAAATGACGACGTTGTAAAAATATCAACCGGTTGCTGCTGCAGGTGCGTGGATTATTATCAGATTACAGGCTTTTACTTAGCGCGCCGCGCGTAACCGATTATTCATTTATTATACACGCCTCCGCGATGGTGAACGTATACGGATCGAATCGGGAAATCGAAATTGCGAAAATTATTTTTTTGTAATACTCTACGGGAAACAGGCAGCCTTGAAAAAGCGTGAAACGATGATAAAAGGGCACAACTTACCGACTTTGAGAAATACTCGTTTCTCTTTAATTTGCGAAATCCGCGCAAAAATATTAAGAGAGAGAGAGAGAGAGAGAGATCACGATTAATAGGCACGCGACGGACAAAAAAAACCGTAATTCGCCTTGAAGCCGATAAAATGCTCGTGACGACGAATTAGGGACGAATTACGAAAAGTATTGTTTCTCAATTCTACGCGAAGCGGCGTCGAAAAAGCGTGAAACGTGCCGGTGGCGGAAGGACCATCGTTTGCTCTAATAATCCGAGGGATTCGAGAAATGCCGCGTCCCCCATTTTGCTCGAAACCCCGGGGAAAGAGATGCCCGATTACGCGTATCCAACTAGTAAAGAGAGAGAGAAAAAAAAAAACTCACGATCGACAATTCACCGTGCTGGTATTTAATCAAAAGGCATCGGCGCGTGTCGAGGTAAGAGGCATAGAATGCAGCGGGCATTTAAATGGCATCAAAATGGTTGCCGAGAGCGGGACCTTGTTACAGTTACTCTCTAATGATAATAATCGATTATACGGCCGAGCTCGCGCGCGATCGGTCGACGATTACGAGCGTCGATGCGTTTTGCGCACGAGAAATTCACACGAAGATTATACCGTCGACGCTTCGAGTCAATGCAGGACGAATACAATGAACCTGAGTTGCAATGTCGTCAGAGTCAGTGACTGTCGCAAATGCGCCACGCAAGATAGTTGATAAATTCGTCACGATAAACGCGCTATTAGAAAACATATTGTTTGAATATAATTTTTTTTCTCTTTGTTAGATAAAAATAGTCGATAAAAGTACGTTTAAAACACAGATTTAAATTCTTTTTCTTAACTTTTGTCAAAAATATTTTGTCAAATTTATGAAGAAATTGTCAAAATTTCTTCATGACAAGTTACTTTGCAATAAAAAAATTTCACCGTAGATCTTATCACATTAAATTTATCATCACAATCATTAATTTGCATCCCGATATTTAAAGGCACACTTAGAAAGAGATTTAGCTCGGCATTCAAAATCGGTTCTTGTTTCAAAATTGTCTCAAACAACAAGTTACTTTGCAACAAAAAAATTTCTCCGTAGATCTTATCACACTAAATCTATCATCACAATCATTAATTTGCATCCCCATATTTAAAGACACTTAGAAAGAGATTTAGCTCGGTTTATTCATAATCGGTTCTTATTTCAAAATTATCTTAAGTAATGTCTTAAAAATACGGCTCTGTGGATTGGCTTATGAGATCTTAAGACTGTATTTAAGACTCAAATATTATAAAAATCAACTATGAATATCGACAATCTTATTTTTGTGAAGACGAGGAAAATTACATATCTAAAGAATTGATTCGCACACATTACAGCTTCATCGAGAGCATAATTATTTATATAGCTGTCGATTTACGTAAAATGTACGTACTGCTCATTTTACACGAGTTTACACGATAAGATCGCGAGGATCAAGCATGGACTGTTTGACCGCCTTACCGGTAATTCTGGACACATTTCCGAGCTCAGCACCGGCGAATCCGGCCACGTGGGCTCCCAGACTGAATCCTATCATATGCACCTTTTCCAGCGGCACGTTTAAGCTGCGGATTAGCTTTGCCAATTGTCGGCCAACTAATCGTGTATTGGCCGCCGCCCTTACGTAATTGGGTACCGCGCTACCGGGTCCCCAATCCACGCAAACTAGAATGGAATGTAGTTATGTAGGTAATATTCGATGAGGAAAA
The DNA here is from genome assembly GCF_000956235.1 of Wasmannia auropunctata. Taxonomy (NCBI): domain Eukaryota; kingdom Metazoa; phylum Arthropoda; class Insecta; order Hymenoptera; family Formicidae; genus Wasmannia; species Wasmannia auropunctata. The sequence goes on from NW_012027616.1 coordinate 80,406, forward strand.
CGATTATATCTAAGATTATGTCACGATTATTTAATTATTATTTAATTATATTCTATTCATAAATAGAAAAAAACAAATGTATATTAGCGGGTTAAATTGTAGCTGTAGTATCTCATTGCGCAAACAGCATAATTACGCATGTATAAATTATACAAGCTTTACAATTGGTTTATTATCGTCGAAGAAAATAAAATAAATTTATTTATTATTTTTAATAAATTTATAAAAGAAATTTATTTATAGAAAATAATTTAATTATAAATTAATTATTAATAAATAATACAATATTAATAAAATGGAGATACATCTTCCACTCTTTTTACGTAATTTTATGGAATAAATACAGAAACATCGATTAGATTTTCAGCAAATTCTTGTACGAATTAAAAGATGTATGCCAGATTTAAGATCGGCACGACACGGGGCCATTTAAATGGTTACGTATATTTCGTTACATAAGTACCTATATTGCAATCGTGAATGCTCATTAACGCCGATCGCATATCGTAAACCCACAAGTGGTTGCAGTCGCTTCCAAATCCGTGAACGATCACTTTCGTCGGGAGATTGGGATCTATGGCACGGTGAGCATTGTCGTTTATGTCGTCGGCGGGCACCTCCATGGGGATCGATCTTGCCTTTCTGCTTCCGTACACGAGGAATCTGTCGAAGGAGACCGATTATATGCAATTATCGACGATAAACATATTTTATATATCGCAGTCATCGTCTCACGCAAACATATCACCGTAATATCAGATATTTTCCGTAACAGAGTTTACACACACACGAGCACATCGCGTTTCTTGCGGATGCTATCAGATATAATCTTCTCTTGTTTTTTCACCTAGTTCCGACATCCTTCGGCGGTGACGGCAGCATCTCCAGATAACTGAATGGTCCGGTATCCTCGAAGCACCCGATGTCCTCATAGCAAACCTTGGACACCTCTCTTTTTCCTCTGTGATTGAGCTTTTTGTGAAGCGTCCATTGCCTCATTGATTCGACGACCGCGCGAAAGATTTCCATGTCGTACTTTTCGTCTGAACTTTCGTCGAAGGACGAGAACACCTGTCCCGCAACGGGTTCTGCTGAAATATGCGTTATTACATAATGAAACGACTGCAGGTATAAATATACTTCACTTCGCTTCGTTTTACAATAATAAATTTGGTTAAGAGATAGAATTAATTTAGAGGTGTGCGCAGTGCGAATAGTTCAAATTCGAATCGAATCGAATCGAATCACAGTAGATTCGATTCGAATTCGTTTTCGAATCTGTAAGATTCAAAATCAAATAGTTTGAGAATTTCAAATCAACAATATTTCGATTTCGAATCGATCACCTATTTTATTTGCTTTATTCATATCTCCCGCGCGATCAATTTTTCTTATCTAATAAATAAGTTTTTTTGATTTTATGTAATGTATTCATGTAAATTAATATAGAAAATATTTGAACTATTCGTGTATATACATACACGTATATACATACACATATTATTAATTACATATTTTCTAATTCTAAATGTCACATAAGATCGTGATCCTTTGCAAATCGAAAACAGGTTCAATTTGTTTAAATCATTGCGTAAAATAATGTAATTCATAAATTTTGATATTTATTACGTTTAAATTAACATGCAATGTAAATCTGGGAAAATTTGATTCAGATTCGATTCGTATTCGAATTAAAGAGATTCGATTCGATTCAATTCGACCGTGCAAATGCTTGATTTGCACACCTCTAAATTAATTAACGTGTGAAAATTTAAATAATTAATTAAAGAATCACTCGCTATTAGAAGCCAATGAGTGAAACTGAACATCGTCAGCCGTGTTTTGAGAAGATATGTTCCGAGTCCTTAATTCTTAAAATGGGGTTTATCTAATGCTTAAACAGCGTTTCGGTACGTTCATGCGAATACTCGTAACGGCTTTCCCGGTCCACAGCACGCGGCCCGCTATCGTTATTAGCATAACGCCTGAATAACAATTTCCTGGAACGCTATGGCAATATTTTACACTTGATAAAATCATAGGTATTCCCGCTTTTAGGCTCCAATGCTCATTATTATCAGTTCTACCGTAATTCAATTATAATCTGTAGCGGCAGGTGCGCTGCCATCGGATAAGATGTTCGATCAGATGATCAGATAAAGACATCGGCAAATGTAATAATCTACAGCTGGTGCACTGTCATCAAATAAGATGATGTTAATCAGATGATCAGATAAAGACATTGACAAACGTAACTTACTAATCTTGCAATCTTTTGTAGTATGCTAGATCTCATGCCATTTTTTCTTAATAAACGCCTCGAGTGAGAAGTCGAGTTTTAACAAGATAAGCTTCAGGCGTAGACGCTCATTTATTTCTCTTCTTCAGAGGAGGAAATTGCAGAGTAGTTGATAAAAGCAATCGGATAAATCGCAAAGATATTTTTAGCGTAATAAAGTAAATAATACGTCTCTTACTTAGACAATGATTGCTAGAGGCAGACGTAATAACATCTTATTTAAATCATTGTAAAGCTATTCATTGTAATCTCGAACGTCATGCAGTGGTGCTAAAAATCCGTAACAGGTTCTTTTTGTCAGCTCTCGAGCCATTATTTGTTTTTCAACAAACGCTTCGAGTAGTAATGATTGAGTTTTAATGAAACAAGCTTCATGCGAAGAAGCTAATGTACTTCTCTTCAGAAGAGAAGATTGCAAAATAATTGATAAAAGCAATCGCGGGTGAATCGCCAAGACATTTTTAACGTAGTAAAGTGAGTATTGCGTCCAAGTGTTAAATTGTAAACCTACTATTCAGTGATCGCAAACGTAATAACGTCTTGTTTAAATCATTGTAAACCTACTTCGAACGTTACAGCGGCGTTAGGTGCTCGCAGCAAATACGAACGAACTTTATATACATATTCATAATATATAATATAACGTATAATTTACATTAAAAAAAAAAGATCGATAAAAGATTGCAACTGGTAGAACACGCAACTGCGATCGTGCGTGTCAGTAAACGTGCCATTAAAGTCGCTGTGAACGTATTTAATTTAAATCGCGGTGATTTCCATGTTTTTCCCCTTTTACACGCACAACTCGATGCCACTGAAAATGTTAACAGAAGACGGGTGATTGCCCAACGGCGAACACACGTCTGTAATTAAAACCTCGTAGGCTGAAGCCGTGCCGGAGTCTTGGTGAAAATGCATTAAGTGCGTTTGATGTTCAACGATATATGCATAATTCGCCAAGGATTTGTATTTGCCGTTCGCTATTACGAAACGACAAAGTCAATTTCGATTAAACGTGACGCGATGAAGGCATTACGTTTGATGAAAAATTAAGAAGAGTTAAATCGCGTTTCTATTAAATCCAGAGTAAAATCTCACTCTCTCAATGTCCTAGAGAAAGTAAAATGTACTGAATCAGCAACGCGTGTAGCGATTAATTTAAACTTCTCCTCTACGTTTCATCAAATTGTGCCATTTGTGTGACACCGCTAAAGTTTGTTGCAAAACAATACCGCGACGAAATTCATTGAAAGATCTCACAATCAGGCATTTAATGCTAGAATGTATAATTATTTATTGTGCTTTTAAAGATATACGGATCATGGATTTGCATATCGGCTAGCGTTGGAAGAGGCGCTTCGTGTTTATTTATGAGCGAATTCTATTGTGTTCTTCGAGATGATTCAGATATCACATGCACTTTCTGCGCGAAGAGAATGTAAAAAAGAATACCTCGCTGAACTTTACAATTCCCGTCCTTCTTTTTGAAGAATACTATAATCATCGAGGATGACTCGTAGAATTCCCAACGACATTACGCACGCGGATACGCAATCTCGGGATAATTTTACATTTAGCGACGGTCAGCGAATGAAAATTATCATTCGCGCCGTCCTATAAAATCGTTCCCTATGTATCTCGTCGGATTTCCCGAGACGCGCCGCGAAACTGCAACGTTCATCGCATTTGATTGAAATGTCTTTTTAATGGCCGTCGCGAGCAATTTACGGTTTTTCCTCAATATATTCCGCTGCAATATATAAAACAGGCAGGAAGTGGACTGTCTCCGTGTACAATAGATGGCCGCGCGCGAATCGACTGGAAAATGGTGACACTTTAACCCTCTTAGCGCACTTATTGGCGTGTATTTGCTCGAGCGACGTATTTGCAATGACTACGCGTGAATTTTATGTCGCGTCACACAAGGCGTCCCACTTCTGCCGCATTATTTTTTTAATGGCGGACCCCGGTGGCCAACTTGCGGACTCGATTTTTCTCCAGACAGCCGAGATGTCGTACGTGGCACGCGTATATGTATACGTATGGTTTTCCATTACCGGCGAGGTAACGGGGTTTCAGTGGCAGACTCAATCGTATTCTCTAGTTAATTGTTCGTGTGAAGAGGAGGCATTAAAACTTCCACAAAATTCTAATTCGACGCTCGGTTACGGAGGTATTTATACATGTATAGGAATGAGGATTGCCTCCCGGAGACGAAGACCGCAGACAACTCGGTCATTCATTACCGACGTTCTTTACCGTCTCGGACAGGGTTAACGGCTGTCTTTCTCTCTCTCTCTCTTCGCGGGGCCAAGCAATCGGCGATTGGGTCGGCGAGCATGGCCTGACCTTACGACCCAGTTCTGGACCGATGCTACTTTGCGATGGAAGAAGGCAAAAGAAGCCGGCGCGGCCCAATGTGTCGTCTGCCGGCTGTCAGTTTCTCATATCGTATAGTATAGTGAATGGGAATCAGGCGTCCGGGCGGCACGGGCCGCCTAATGAAGCTGTGGGAATGCGCGTTGACAGATTAATTTGCATACGTTCTCATGACTCGTGAAAATAAAGCGACACTGATCCGCGCCGGCTGATATACCCGTTTCGCGAGGAACGAGACGGAGAGGCACACGAGAGAATCCTGCATCGCGCCACGTACGGCGGCGGACCGGAGTCTATACCGGATCGCGACGGGTGAAACCGACAAAAGGAAAATCAGAAAGGCCTGCCTCTCCGGAGATCTCGGTCGGAGGAGTATACCAAGCCGTCGTGTAATGGTCACTTAGGTGAGCGTGCCGCTCGACTTTTTGCTCGCTAAAGCTGCTCCACAAAATGAACGGTGGAGGCGAGCGAGGGAGAGCGGAGTGAAAAAGGGAAATCACACCGATATACCGAAGGCGCGGAGAGGAGAACTTAGATACGTCTGCAACAGCGTTATAACAATCTAGAGATTTATTATCTAGAGACGCGAGATTTATTACCGTATTTCTGATGAAATATTATATTTCTTCGCGAAGAAATAACTTGAGGAATGTCCCGGAAAATCAAGACACTTATTTTTTTCTTTTTTTTTCTAACAAAACGTATGATTTTAATATTAGACTGCAATTCGCGAGAGCCTTGCCGCTTCTAGCCTTTCTAGCAACACGATCACATTTTATTTAGTTCACTTTCGTAATCAACGAGCAATGACCCAAAATATGCGATCGCAATTATTTTACTTGACGAAAGAAACGAAAAATGGATTTGATTACAAGTGAAACGAAAACTGGATTTTCGATTGTAAGCGTAAAGAAAATCCATCGGGGAAGGACAGAACCCTTCAAAGGCCACGTTACACTTCTGAAGCTCGCGCAACGAAGTTCAATGGATAGACGATTTAGGATTAAAGGATATAATTACGTTTATCCGATAAATACACGCGTCGGTATTGCGAACGATATTTCACGGTAATTACCGGCACGAGCTATGTGGAACCGTTCGATACGTATCTTCATTATCCTCTCTTTCGTCATTTATAAATAATAAATTATTATTCCGCTTATTGAACCGAATACTAAGACCCAGACAGAAGTGTGGCGCGTGTACAAATCATTAGCACCGATGTTGATCGTTCATTAGCACAATGTATTCTCTCCCGGCCCGTGCAGCATTAATTAAAACCTCCATTCACCTCGTCGAGCTTGATCCGAACGAAACACATATGAATTGCCTATTTCTGTCGTTGAACAATGGCATTGTTGCACTGCCACGGTCGAGGTTTCGACACTCGCGCGCGCGCGCGCGCTTGTATGAGATCTTTTATCAGAGGAGAGGAGATACAAGCTTCATAGAAAGGTATATCGTGTGCGCAACGCGCCCCAGATTCGCCCGCCTTTCCTTTTAATGGGACTGACCCGAGACTAAACTAATTATAAGAAGGAGATTCCATTCGCGAGGATGTTACAAGAATCTTCTTTTTTTTCTTCTTCTTTTTTTCTTTCGAGTTATACAGTTATACCTTACGTTACGAAAGTGTAGCTGAAATCCTTATCTCAGTGGGGAGGAGGGGGATGGAGGGGGGCAGTCTCGCTATAACGGAAGCGTAATTCGTGGTAGGCAACATCTGGAGAACGGCCGTTTCGTCGTGTAACAGATCGACAACTCGACTCGTCGTCGGCGCGCGACGCGTCGCTCAAACATTCCTAATTGGGAGAAGCGGATTAGGTGAACGACGCGGTGCGCGGCGGTGAAACGATTACGATTCGCGCGCTGCAGACGAGCAGGAGGAGCTCCAGGGTTAACGGTACGTCACGGCGGGGCCCGGCACCGCGGCTCGTCTGCAACGGGACCCCGAGCTGATACGTTTCGTGCCTTCGTGCAGACGTGACTTTTAACGCGGGCGAGACGATACTGGGAAAACTCAACTTCTGAGGACGTCGCGCCCGCACGGTCTAAAAGAGCGATCGCCGCCCGGCGTGGCCGGCGGGTCCTCGTCGTAATTCCCCCTCGCGTGAAAGATCAGAAGCGGCATGTACGTATACATACACGAGCGCGCGTGTCATTAAGAGCACCGGGCACGCGATCCATTGATCGTTTCGTCACATACCGTTTCGTCCTTGGAAAGCGAAACGCGTCACCGCGATTTTGCCTCTCGAAATGCCGGTCGCATTTTCAGACCGTTGAATTCGCGATGACACAATCCTAATGACCGACGATGAATCCCCGAGAAGGACGTAGTCAGAGCCGCGTGTATAGGTTGACTCCGATTTTCCGTTAACGCTATATACGCGCCGAGTATACCAAGCGCCTGCAGTCGAATGAAATTTTTCGATTGAACGACTCGCCGCCGGCGATCTGTGTCACAAATGCACGTTCTCATCGTACTTTTTTCTTCCCCTCCTGTTATTTAGCCCCGTTTTTAGCCCTCGATCTGCCTCCGATCGTTAATTACGCGAAAGACCGCGCGGATGCCCGCGTGTCGACACTTCCGTCGGGAAAAAGATCGGAATTACCTGAAGAGAATACCTCATTAGGAGATAACGCGGGCGACGGAAGTGGGATACCCTACATACGTATAGGTATATAATAACTGTGTCGCAAAATTGAGAAAATTCGAGGTGGGAAATTGTCGTCGGCCGAATAATGGGAATTACGCGAATTCGCGGATCAGCTGGGAAGGCATTCGGAGCGGCTCACGAATATAATTATTATACTCGCGCGGGAACGATTACCGCGGCGGCGCGGCGCGGCGCGGCGGGGCGGGTCTGCGTTTTCTGATCCAGGCCACGATCACGATCCCGCGCGTCGCGTGATCTCGTTCCCAGAAATCAGTAGTATAATTTCCGCGCGCGGGCCCGTCATCGAAGGCGCCGATTACCCTCCCCGCGAGCTCCGACTTCCGCGCGCGTCGCGCGGAACACAATGATACAGCTGCGGCCTCTAATAGGCTCCGTCTCCTCGTCGGCGCGCGCCGTGTATAGTTTATCCCACGGTCCGCGGACGTAAGCCGAACCCGCGAGAGCGGGAGGAGGTCGAGGCGAGGGAGAAGGGTCGAGACTGGGTATAGCGATCTTAAAATCGGCTAGTGACACAGTTTCCAGTGGCTCGAGGTGAGTGAACTCGCGCAGGTGATCGAGCCGACACCTTCGCGATATACCTGCGTGCACCTGATGGCGATATTATATCCAGTCGCACGGTATCCCGTCGCGGCCGTCGCGAGCTCTCTCTCTCTCTCTCTCTCTTTCTCCCTCGCGAGGACGCTTGTCAAAATAGATTATTTCGATTATCCCCGGAGCCGCCTTTCGCCATTGCGTTTGCAGATTTATTGAGCAATTTCAACAAACACGCTCTACAAAACGGCGGTGCTTTTTCCTCTCTCGCCGACGCCGCGGAGACCTTGTTGCCTCGGTTGATTTGCGTTCGATTTCTCCTTAGCCGGATAACATATTCCGAGTGTTAATCACTATATATAGCGAGCCTAACGCGACTGAGAGATTCGAGAGGTTTCGGGAGCTATAGACGACTCGCTTCGAGCGAAGTCGTAATTCTAAAGTAAATAAAACAAAATTAAAAAAAAAAAGAAAAAAGTTTCAAGTGAAAAAAGTTTTCCAAGTGAGCGAAATCCGGGAAAGTAGTAAATGCAACAGGGGAGAACGCTTCCATACCATATTACGGATTTGTGCGTCATACGCGGTTGCATTGGAGTACCGTTATCAGGGTTTTGATGCGCTTTACGGGCACAATGCCGGCCGCGCATATGTGCATGCAAATGTCCCGCGATTACGTGTTTACCCATTAGTAGACCGTTTTTTAATGCTCGCACGCTAGCAGATAGCGGACCACGTATGTACATCACCTGTCGCCGAGCAAGGTTTGACTCTTACAGACATATACGTATATCTTGACGACTTTGAATTTTAAATTTTATTTACCGCACTCGTCCCCGTACAAGTCGAAAGAGGCTAAATCAATAAAAAAAATTGATCTTGACATATTTGCATTTTTACAGCAACAAAAAATGTAAACTCCGATTACGCCGACAAGAGATTGAAGCAAATCCAGCTGAAGCTAATCTTCAAATAACATACATTAAAATTTCATTTTTAACCACATAAAGTTTCAAGTACAGTTTCTTGTACAAATTATTTAATGCGAACAAAAGGTAATTTTTAGATTTATATGCATTTATTACATAAAAAGGATTTGCAGGTGTTTATTACAATATTTCCTAGTATTTAATGTTTAACACAAAATTATATTGTAATAAACACTATAAAATAAATCCTTTTTTATACATTAAATGTATACAAATCTAAAAATTACCTCTTGTTCATTACATTAATTTGCGCAAGACTGTACGTGTGCGCTTGAGATCTAGTAAGTTATAGTTTTCTCACAACGGCAGCGGCTATATGTAAATTTTAATTCCTCGCTTTAATTACATTATTAAAATTCTTGTTGGGAAATAAAATTATTCTCCAAATCATATCATTAAGTAAGAAATTTAAAGTCCGGGTAAGAGAGAATGACGTTACATTCGAGCGTCTCGTTAAGTCCGTCCCGCAGACGGACGGAGTTTGATATTTAAAAGAGGAATCCCGCGGGCAGGCGTGGGCGCGCCGATGATAACCATCAACGAAAGCCCGGCGATTCCTCGCGCAGCTGCGCGCCGCTCGCGTTTCACCGCGCGAAGGATGTTGCTCACGCTGAGGACATAATAAATCCTCTTTTCAAGGTTCCCTCCGTTGTACGGCCGATGGCCACTGCGTAATCGTTCAGCGATCGCTGCAGCTGTGCGTGCAAAGTGCGTGCGCGCGGAGGCACGGAGAAAATTGCAAGAAACTGGGGCGTTGCGGAAGTGGATGTTTAGCAGTTAAATAATAGCGCCGGAGTCTCGTTTGCGCTCGTGAAACTTTGCGCACGATCGCTTCCTCTGCGCGCTCCGATAAACGCGCGGTCCGAGCTACCGGAGCATAATTCTCCTCAAGTGACTCCGACAATAGCGGGATTCTCGAAATAGTTTCCTTTTTTTTTTCTTCTTCTTCTCCTTCTCCTTTTTTTTTACACGTCATATAATAACTATGCTTACCAAGCTGAGAAGTTTCACACGAAACGAAACGGCCGTCCTGAAACTTAAAGAATAGATTCTCCCGCGTGTTGCGCGAATAGGAATTACGCGGCGTTTGCCGCTTCCTCTATTATATTTTTACGTGATAAGACCATACGATAATTTTCCTGGTTTTGCATAGCTATTAACAAAGCGACGATATGAAAACGTAACGTATAGCGGTGGGTATGTAGAACAAAAAAATAGGTATATATCCGTCTTATTTTAAGCGGACCGTCAAACCGAGAATAGCTGCGACTGACGCACAAGTTCGCGTTAAATTTAAATATTTTCTCCGTCCGTCAGCGTTTTTTTTTCCTCCCGCGAAAATGTACGCGCGAAAATTGCGATCGGACGCCTGTCTATAACCATCGAGCGCGGAGGACGAGGCGGTTCCTTCCGGCAGATAAATTAAACGCGACGTCTCTCAGAAGAAATCTGTCGAAACCGTTCAAGCCACAAATTGTCGAGTGTCTCGATAATTTTAACTGAAACGCTCGCGTTGCGTAATTTGTTATTTAGTGATTTTACCTTCTTTTAACTTTCGACGCTGCATGACGCTCGGGATAAAGTTTTGCCACCTCACCCGCCACTTAATAACAATTCCGTCTTTTTAACTTTCGACGCGGCGTGACTCGTAATATATCTTTATATATCCTTTGCCTCGCTTGCCGCGACTTCGCTCGAGGAGATCCTATTTAATTGCCCATCGTAAAACGTGTGTCCAATGCTCGGCGAGAAGCGCAGGCTGAATTAATGAGTATGATTTGCCGAGTGATCGGAGTGGAGCGAGTTAACCGACTGCGGATGTTCATGCAAATGCATGTACGTTTCGTCCAGGAGGAAACAGATAAATAGGACTAACGAGAAAGGCAAAACGCGCGCGCGCGCGCGCGCGTATTTTAATGCACGCCGTTGAAAAACTGCATTTTCAATGTCCGACGATTATGAGTCATAATTATTCAGGAAGCTCCTTCGCGAGTGGCCGGTAGCCGCCGATGGAGAGGATTCATGACGAGAAAAGAAAAAGGAAACGAACGCCGTTTTGCCAGAGAAAGTATCCGACATCGGCTCTAGAATTTCTCGACTTCTTCCTACGCGCGTACGAACGCACACACGCACACGCGCGTGAGCAATTACCGCGGGGTTATTTAGAAAACTTATCGCAAATGTACATAGCCTCTCTCTCTTCCTCTTCGGTAACTTCATTAATTTGAAATTGTCAATTTAAATATTCGAACAGGTAGAAAATCCGCGCGACGCAGGATGATAATTTATAGCGACGCTGTTATATAGACTCCGATATATAGAGACGATAAAACGTGCAAATACATCTGCACGTTGAAAGTGGTAAAAAAAGTTTTACTGTCCGATTGAGCTAATGTTCGGCGAGTAACGAAATTAAGTATCGATAAATCGAGCGTTTTACATCGGTAGCGAAGAATTAAAATTAATGTATGTATGTCCGGTGAGACGATCGCTATAGCTGTACATACTCGAGTAGAAAGTACATGGACGACAATTCTCATCCGTTTCGTCCACGCCGAGTAGCTTCGGTTAATTTTATGGTATTCCGCAAGAGAGAGAGAGAGAGAGAGAGAGAGAGAGAGAGAGAGAGAGAGAGAGAGAGAGAGAGAGAGAGAGAGAGGTTTCTTCCCCGTTCAGGGGACACCGCCGAGGATGACACTGAGCAATCTTACGAGCTTACAACACGAGCTCGAAAACCGGAATATTTCGTCAAGACGTCACGTTTCCGGGTCAATCCCCCTCTCCTCCTCCTCCTCCTCGTCGGATAATCTTGCTCGATGATAAATCGTAAGTCCAATGTCATCTTGAGATGGGAACAAAGAAATTGCGGGATACCGTTTCGCGACCGGCTACCGTCCGTCGTACCGTCCGTTCTTCGAGCCATTCTGTCACGGCGCAACATGACATCGCGCCGCGCGACTGGAAATAATTGCCCGCTCTTTTTTCCCTTCCTCCCCCCCCCCTTACCCGCGTCGCCGGCCGTCCAAGTTTTCAGTGTCGTCGCGGTCCGAGAGGCAACGGACCGAAAACGTCACCTCGGCTTCCTCGTAACCCGGAATCCGGTCTCTCTCTCCTCCGGGCGTAATTACGAAACAACGATATGACCGGCATATAATGGGACCACGTACGGCGCGGTAGGAAGTTGGCCGATTTCGCGCGACGGTAAAATTGCTATTACGCAGGTGATTCGATAATCAGACGTTTCCAGGTTCTCAGGTTTGTTTAGACGCGTAACCGCCGCGCTTTCCTCCGCGCGTGGACCGCGATTTGCGATCGTCGTCGCCGGCCTGTCACGTGCGATATGAAAATCAACACTCTAACTCCGCGTTCCGCCGACTCTCCGTGTTACGCCGTTCTCTCCGCCCCGCGAGTTTTCTTCCCGCTTAAGCGTACACGCACATATCTAGAAAGACGCTCTCCATGTGAATTCTTGAAACTTGGGCAATATTTTGTTAAATATTAGAGCGATTAATGTATGGAAGTAACCGACGCGGAGCGATTAATATATGGATATAGAGATAGAGAAAGGTCTTGTTCTTTCTGTTGATTTCGTTGCGAAGTTTCGACATTAGGTTTTTTTTTATTACATCGTTTTTACTCAATTGAATTTATGATTACTATTCCAACTTCAGTTTTATGCTCGCATTGCAATACTGGCGGTATTGCAGTAATCAAGGCGGGCACGCAGTTTATAAAATTGAAAATGTACTCGAAATTTATACATAAAAATATTATTAAGCGCCAAGTCTCGTACTTAGTGCTTCTCTAATTACCTGTGTTATCCACTGCAACGAGTTTAACTCACTATTGTTTGTACAGTTTCTTATTGTCTCACCATCTATCTACTCGTGAAGTGATAAAATTAAATTTTCCCCATGAGTATCTGTGCTCTTACATAACGACTTGCGCAAGCTGCCGTTGCACAAAATTTTTCTAGCGCATGCACGTCGTGCCACTTTGAAGTGCATTACATACGTCGCGCCAACAAGTTTGCGCAATAGTCTTTGTTGTGTGTGGGCCACTTCGCTCCTTTCACTCTCAAACCGCGGGGGCCATCGAAGGGTTAATGGCCATCGATGACGACTCTCGAAGATAATACTTGCTGTTTTTTTTTAGACAACGACGCGATCGGCCAATTCGCCGTTGCGAAATCGATTCGAACGTGCGTACACGCGCCTCTCGTTCACCTGGCCGCTTCGCTCGGCTCTTCATCCACTTCGACCGTTCCGCAAGACCTCGTGGGTGGATTTAAAGTGGAACGATGACCCAAATTTGACGGAGATTGGCTGAAAATCGTCAAGAGCGAGCAAAAAGAAGACACGTGCGACCGTTAATCTCGATGTTGCGCGTAACACGAATGCGTTTAATAACTCCGTCGTTTTGCCAAAAAAAAAGTCCTACAAAAAAGTTGTGTTGCCATTTGAGAGAGCGGGAGGCGTTTAAGTTCGCAAAATCCGCGATAGTAAAGGCTGTGACAGCCAGTCCTTTGTTCCGTCCACCTCTCGAAAGCCGCTTCGATTTACTTATTCACTGTGAATACAATGACCCGTTATGGCCCAGTTACGAAGAGCCTATGCTTTTGGGAAGAACTTTCTCTTTCGATTCCGTCGGATAGTTTCTTTATTTTTGATCCGTCGCTTGTACGCGACGGTATGCGAGTCCGCCGTTAATGGGGGATTCGTACTTCTATTTGCCCCGAGGCTAATACCTGCACATAATTGATTATAATATCAGTGCCGAGCTAAAAAAAAAAAAAAAATAAATAAAGTCACGCTTATCGCGCCATTTAGTATCCCACATTAACGTATCGGGTATTAATATAGCGGTATTTATATACCAAATGATACTAATAATACCGGTCGACGTGACTGAACGCGTACAGAGGTATTTTTCGCTTGAAGATATTATCTTTAACCGGCGTACTGATTGGCGATCATCTATCGAGAAGTGACTCGACCTAATTGAAAATAAACGATGCTCTTCGACTCGATGAGATACGATCTCTCGTGCGTGCCGCTCGTCTCTATGTTCCTCTCTTCGTGTCTTACAGAGAGAAATTAATTGCTTGGAGAAAGGTGATTCCGAGCTATGCACTCCGTAAAAAAAAAAAAAGGTTAAATCCGCGATGACTCGCGAAATGGACTCGAGTGTTGATGATTCATAGAGGAATTCGATCTTCAAATATCGTTCGTGAATCAACAAAGTCCGGCTATGTTCAATGAGTCAATATGCAAAAGAATAAAAACAAATATTTATTTTTTCCGGAAACGTAAAATCCGGCGAAGCTCAGTGATTTAAGTAATGGCACTTGAATATTTTTGAATAAATCACACGGAGGAGAAATGAATCTCGGGGGAATAATTAACAGTGAAGAGAGAGTGTTGTTAATTAAAACTCATGTTTTGCAGTAATTTCGATCTTTTTAATATAATTGATATGTCACGTGTTGCGAGGACTATAACGAGGCCCCGGCTTTCTTCGCGTCGCCGCGAGCTCTCTCGGGGAGGCCGTTAAAGACACGTATATACACTTCCTGCTCTTTTCGCGCTATCTTTATTGCGCTTTTGCGCGTACGCAAATGGCCGCGCGATTATTATTTTTTTTATTAAAAAATTATTTCGCCGGGTTATATATAACCGATGAAAGTGTAATCGGCCGCGCAGTTTCACGGGCACGGCCGTGCGAGCGAAGTGCTTTCACGAAACATCTCGTGAAATACCTCGCGCTTGGATTTCTGTTGTTTCCTCAGTCAGAAACGGACAATTCATTTGAGAGTCGTAACTAAGAATTACGGTACTTGAATTTTCAGTTCACGCCGCCCGATGGAAAGATTAGATGCACTTTCACGATGAAAGAGCTGTAGAAATCCGAATTTTTTTTCACTCAGAGGAAATATCTGGAAATTTCTCAAACGCAATTCTTTGTTACGTCTCACCAAAATTGCATGTTATGTTTGTTAATTAATTATGGCATATTTCGTACGCAAAATTAATTAATTTTTTACGGCTTTTCAGAATAATTCTGGTATACATAATGATCATCGGATATCGATCATTCGGAACTATCGAATTCCGAATGGCATAGTAAGAGCATTTAAATTTAAATTACAATTCAATATACATAATTATGTATATCGAAGTTGTAGTGATCGCGACGTAAGAGCGTCTGCTTTCTCTACCAAAGATCCGGGTTCCACAGAAAGTCCATAGAACAAATAGATTTTTAGTTGATCATCATCTCTTGGAAGGCAACGACAAGCCACCGAAAGAGACATTCGCCAAGAAACCTCTCACGCAATTAGGAGAAGAGCGATTGTTCGACACAATCATTCTTCCCAATAAGCTGCAAGTCGCGATTCACATGCACGGAAAAAACAATTTTGCTGGATCCAGATCTGAAAATAATTTTTGTTCAATAATCAAAATAATTTTGTTGGAAAGTCACAATGATTGCTAGAATATCAAAACGTTTTATAGCAATGTTTATAATTTTTAACTTTTCAACAAATTATTTTGATGATTGAACAAAAATTATTTTCAGATCTGTATTTAACAAAATTTTTAAAATTTTTAAACCTTTCAACAAAATCGTTCTTTCAAATCGTGTGGCGAAAGACAGATCTCGCTGGAATAATCTGTAGTGGCTACAGCAACCCGACGCGAGAGTCAGATCCTCAGTCAAGAGGACCGATCATACATAATCATACAAAAAATAAAAGAAACATTTCAATTATGTAAGTCATACTATTTTTCAGTATAGTCTTTGGTTCTCAATACACTAGCGCTATCGTTCCGGTAGGTAGCTCTTGTTTTCTCGAGAAAAAAAGTCTCTTGGCTGTAGGCTAATCCACTCGGAAACTGATGGTTGTGAAAAATAATTGAAGATTTAAGTATTGAAAATGTTTTCTTTATTTATTGTATACGTGTATAATTATTAAATTATAAATAAATTTATTTATAAATAAATATTTAAATAAATATTTAAATTTGAACGCTCCTCGTAGTATTTATCATCACATACTGATAATCAGCTTGCGGTAAATCGGCCTCCGTGAGATATTTCAGGTCGATTTCCGAATAAATTGGAAGAACGCAATCCCGCCGCGGAGCGGAGAGGGAAATTTGGTCGCGCGTCCGTGCGGATGTCGCGTCATTGCGCGAGACTATATCCGAGATCGTTGCATTAATCTCTGACATCTCTCACGTGCATGCATATAATATTAGTGCGCGAAACGTCGCTTTCACTGCTGTCGGTGTAACCTTTCCGTATAACGTTTCTTGCGGCGACGCGTCCGTGAAACTTGCACCTATGTCATTATATGCATCTGAAATCTCTCTCTCTCTCTCTCTCTCTCTCTCTCTCTCTCTTCCGTCAATTTTTTCGTTAACCCTAAAGAGCACAGATAATTTTACACGGTAAATGCAACGCGAAGAAGAGTCTCTTTAAGAGAAGCACGTTTTAACATTCATTACGCTCACCTTTTTTGGGTGTCTTCGTCTTCTTGTATTCAATAAGTCTTTAATATCTCTCCAAGAGAAGCATGTTGCAACATGTTTTTGCGCTCACCTTTTTCGGACTTTCGTCTCTCTTTCTTGTATTCATCATTTCTTTAATGTCTCTTTAAGAGAAACATGTTATAGCATTTTTCCTGTGACTTTCGTCTTTCTTGTATTTAATATTTTCTTTCTTCCTCATCTTCGTATAAGATAGGAAAGCTCTTTTCTTTTTTCGCGTCCAGATAGCACAGAGAGTTCAAAAAAAATTCAATCGAATGTCAATTCTGAATTAATTTTCAGATGCAAAAAGAATTCTTTTTCTAGAAGTCCTAAAAAAAAAGATTTCTTTTTGCATCTGAAACTCAGAATTGATGATATACAACTGAATATACGAATC
This sequence comes from Wasmannia auropunctata, assembly GCF_000956235.1. Lineage (NCBI taxonomy): Eukaryota > Metazoa > Arthropoda > Insecta > Hymenoptera > Formicidae > Wasmannia > Wasmannia auropunctata. The sequence continues at coordinate 97,211 of NW_012027616.1, forward strand.
CTTTTTTAATTTTCTGTCTGGGTGAGCATCTCGATGCGTTCAAGGGCAACGTTTCTCTAGTTGCGACAGCAAAATTGTTCGTAAAATTACAAAGGAAATTAAGACAAGGGCGTAATATTGCGCGGTAATATTTCTAATTGTATGCGCACATCGTTGTTAACTGCGACTGCGGAAACGATACGGAAACGTACATTGAAAATTGGCCAGTTAAATATTACGAAATATATTCCCGTTGGCATAAATTCGAAACTGCCTATTGGGATGCAAATTCTTACGCAAATACATTTGAGTGCGTTTCGTTTCCTGGGCAAAGTGCCTAAGTGAAAACGGACGACGATGGTCGGACCTGAGGTCTAGAAAATACACGCTTAAAAAACACGTCGCCGCGCTGACCTCAACGTACCGATTAAATAATCATGCCCCACGCGTTAACTGATTTGTTGCAACAAGATAGATACAATATGCCACGAATGCATTATCGGAGAAACAATGGTGCGAAGTAGTCCGACTATTTAACTGTCTTTCTAACAAATTAAAACAATTATGTTATATAAGCTTAATTATCCTTCGTAATTAATGACAAGAAGATTAAGGAAGAGAGGAAAAAGAAAGAATAGTAAAATAAATAGCGCGTCTATTTAGCAAATTAATTAATTTTATCGCTACGGCAGACATCGGCCATCGCGTCAGACATTGATTCAATCGATTCATTAAATCTCGTTTATTGAATAGGACTTTTAATGAAGTCTGTTCGGTAACACTTTCGTGACACACATGTTTAAGAATTAACATCGGCATTTCTAATTTCCAAGAAGTAAATTCGGGTCGCGAACGTATATGTGCATATTTAAAAGACAGGTCATGTAGATGTAGGTGTCGTAAAAACATTTAAAAGACATTATGTAGATTGACCGTTAAAAAAAAATATCGGCAAAAATATTTTTAAATGCGATATTTCGTAAATCCATTTAATTAAAATTCATCTGTTATTTGTTTTTGTTTATCGTATCGTGACTTATTTTTTAATTTAATTCAACTGCGACTTTAACATCTTTTTAAATTTAATTAAATTGTAAATTTTAACGTTTTAATAGCATTAAAAGTAATTTCAATGTTATCATGTTATTTATCTATACTAGTTATTGTTAAAATATTGCTTACCGATAAAACTGGTCCATCGTAATATCCAAAGAGCCAGAAGGAGTTTGCCAATCATCTCACGTCTCTGGACAATCCCGGAAACCTCTTTTAAAAGTCCACCATCATTGTGGATGGTTAGAAACCCATCGTTTCACGGTGAATCGCATCGGAAAAACACGAAAACGTCAGGCTTGCATCTTGCTGTTTGTATACCTTGCGATAGAGCCGGCAAGACAAGTGTTTCTGTCTGTATATTAAAGAGAAAAATATGGCTCGACGAATCGTTTACTTCGATCCGGATTACTTCTCCCGCAAGGCCGATCGCGTGTATTCGCCCTTTCTAGTACCGTGACATTATAAAGGAATTCGCCATTGACATGCAGGAAATTCGTTCGAAGTGATAGCTCTTAGACCGATGGTTCTAGGTCGCGCGCGGTCACGTAAAAAAATTATCAATGCAGGAAAAATCAGTGTAAGAAAATCAAAACGTAAAACGCGCCGAGCGCGATTTCTTCATCATGGGTGGTTGGTTTATTTTGTGGCCGGAGCGGATTGAGATAGAGACAGGAAACTCTGGCGCTGCATCGCGCGGTTTATACTTGTCGACTCGATCAGCCGTCTGCTTTCTCCGCCGTGAAAGAAATCGGGCACCGAATTCGCCTCTCTTGCGCAAGTGCTCGCCGTTATTACTGACGTTCCGACATATCCGCGACGAAACGGCGAGAACGGGTGCGCGAGGAACCGCCAGCAGGATTTCACGTTCTCGTTCAGGCGTTGATTGATGCCGAAAACGAAGCGCAACGAAAGTCGCGACGATCCGACATTCGGATTCGCTTCGATCGCTTTCGCACGTGATTCCTTCTCTGATCGAGCTGTCCCTCTCGGTTCTTTATTTATTTATTTTTCTTCAACAAGTTCACCAACAGGATAACATCCGTCCCGAAATTTGATCTCTCGAAACGCGGCGTGCCGTTCGCGCGTACGTGGTTTTCTTTTTTTACACGTTACGAACGATACTCGCTCGCCGCGCGCGCGCCGAAACGAGGAGAGAGAGAGCGAAGCCGACGTGTGCTGTGTACGCGAGCGGGGCCTGCAGGAGCACGAGAGTTGCTGCTGCCTCGTGGCCTACTATAACAGAACTGACTCCCACCGTGGCGTTACGCCGTCTCTTTACCTGTCACGAGCGAGCGAACGGTGTTTAAGCGCGACGACGACCGGTCCGTCGGTTCCTCCACTTCTCCACCGCTTCACGAAGACGACACCGGGGAATCGTACTTGAGACTAGAAAGGACGCTCTTTGGAGTAATAGAAAAGAGCGCACTGAAATTCGAGCCTCCGATTAGGATGCTAAATACAACCAAAAGTATGTTTTTATTACAAGTCACCTTGATATTCAGAATATTATCAAACTCAAAAGTATAACGCATAGCAATTAAAAGCTGATATGTGACATACATTGATATGCTAAAATAGTACACTGTGTAACTTACTTGGAAATAGCTTGGAAAAGTAGTAATACAGCAAAAATTGGCACAAATAGATGTAAAACTTTAAGAAGCATTAAAAGGCTCAAGTTAAATATAATCCTAAGATTAAGATATACACTGTTAAATCTAATGTCAAATTTAATCATATTCAAGTCGCCACTAGTTATATTTTTAACTGAAACAACGGAGTTAAATAATTCAAAACAGTTTCCAATTTCACCCAAATTTGAATTAAATTCCATCGTTTTATTAAAAAATGTTTTAGTTAAAAATAACTATATATTAAGTAGGAGCAGTAGCGACTTAAATAGGATTAAATTTGACACTACAGATCTAACAGTGTACTTTAAAAAAAAAATAATTTCTTCATAATTAAGATATTAGAAAACATCTTACTTATAACTAGTGATTTATGACTAGTTGCAATGTAAGATTCGAATTGCAATGAATAGCCGGCATTTGATAACTCTGATAGGGATAATTAATTGACGGAAATCAGGTTGGGAAATAGATGCCGAGCTATGCTAAATAAATAAATGAATAAATAATCAGGAAACTGACTGCGTTGATTAGTAACTTATACATTTCTTCATCTTAATTTCTTTTCAATTCTAATTATTGGAAAGTTGATGATAAGTGTTTAGTTAATCAACATTATAAGACTACATGTATGCAAAATTACACGCCGCGTATCCTTATTTTACAAATAAGGATACGCGGCGGTAGTAACATTTTATCGATTAATCAAGACTGCAGAACTTGTAACGCCTATTTATGTAAACGTACATTTATGTACAACGCATAAAAAAATTTCGATGGACAAGATATGTGCAACGTTAGATGTGTACGGAACAATTGCAGGACTCGTCGCAAAAACCGGTCAATTCCATTTTTTGGCGAAAGTGACTTTTCCGTTGGATTTAACGTACCAAACATTCGGCGTTTTTTGGTACAAGACACAGACAACTCCAAACAAAGTGATCTCTGCAGCTTTCAATGATTCTCGTAAAATATATTTAGCAAAACAATATTTTGTTAATACTGTAACATTTTTTTAAATGGATTTAAAAAATGGAGCTGATCTCGATTTTTGCACCGAGTCCTTCGATTCGTATGATTTTTTTTGTTTCGCTGGCATTCGATGTATCAAGATAAACAGCAGGTAATTACGCAAAAAGCAAATATAATATGCATGCTACAATAATATAAAAGTTTCGCTTCGTCTTTCTTGTAGCTCTACCTTGAGCTACTTAAATTAAATTTTTAATAATCACACATCGCATCTTCATCGCATATTTAATATTTTACGTCTCTCCCATAGACATTTATATAATGTATTTAATAAATTATAAAAATGCGACATTCTTTAAATTTTTCAAGTAAAATATCAAATAAAAATCTTATAAATTTTTTTAAATTTCTATTGATATACATAACGTAGCACAAATTTTCATTATTAATGTATTGTTTTACTATTACAATTCGATACTGTTCCAATAAGGAAATTCATGTGTCATATATAAATGCTTCGGAATTCGTGGAAAAATTTGCAGCTATTGATAAATGAATACTCCATTTCCTGTTAAATAATGAGTTAATTATGAAAATAATTGATGGAAGTCACCTTGTTGTTTTTCCTAGTTTAAAATACCTGGATTACTATCAGTAGAGGACGATAACAACTTGCTCGACTTTCTACGTCGCCAGTTATGATAATCGATCCCATATTAGTATTTACGAACGTATTAACATCCGTTGTAATAGAACCCCGAACTGATATTGACGATATCATCGTATGCCGAGCGCGTTCCAGGGCCTTACGGACGACCTGTGTATCCTGTTGTTGCTTAATAAAAAATTTCCTCGCTTCTGTCGCAACAATATGATTTCACCGTGGCCGAAAGTGCTCGCCATAAGTATGCTCACGAATCGACGCGCCGACACATCTAACGATCACGCTTCCTTTACCGAAACAACACGATATGAGAATGAAACGCGTTACGTGATAATCTACCAGAAATAATTTTCCGCAAGTAGCTGGAAATAATTGCATTTCCCAAGAGATCAATAACCACTTCGTGTTTCCCGAATCATTCTTTATCGATAGCCCTCTATCACTAGACATCACTATCTTAGAATTCCTTAATTTTCGTTACACTTGCAGAAATAACTGATCCATATGTGATCATTTGTGGCTTAGCAATTCGATCGGACTCGAGCTTAAAACATTGTAAAATGTTCGCATACATTTACACACGCGCGCACGAATTTTCGAATAGTCCAGAATAGTTGAAAATAATAGAAAAGTAAAATATAATCAGAATAAAATAAAATAAAAGAATAGAATAGAATAGAATAAAATAAAAGAATATAATTAAGAATAAGAAAAAGCAATATTAGAGTTTATATATATATATATATATATATATATATATATATAAACAAACTTAGAGTTATAAATTCAAGTTATAAATATTACAAAAATTAAAAAAAAATCGTTAGAGTTAACATTGAAAATACAGTATTTTTACGTTTTTGGTCGTTTTACTATTTTTTAAATTAAATGTTCGATTAAATCTGTACGGGATGTTATCTATGTTACAGCTTCGCGTAGGTATTGTTCGCTATTCGAAAAGGTCAAATATTCGCACACATTTACTGTACATTATAACACACGCGCGCACGAATTGTCGAATAATGTAGAATAGTTGAAAACAATAGAAAAGTAAAATATAATCAGAATAAAATAAATAAATATAATTAAGAATGAGAAAACCGATAATTAGACTTTAGATGTATATTAGTAAACTTAAAGTTATAAATTTAAGTAAAATATTACAAAAGTTTAAAAAAATCGTTAAAATTAACATTAAAAATACAGTATTTTTTTATAATATGTATTTAGTCGTTTTACTCTTTCTTTAATTAAATGTTCGATTAAATGCAGCGACGGGATGTTATCTATGTTACAGCTTCGCGTGTAGATATTGTTCGCCATTAGCGAAGAGGTCAAATGTGACAAATTTACAGCGCATCTGTTACATCCGCCTTTCCCGGAGCAAAGCTGTTTTTAATCATCGATCAAAATGATCCGGTGCTAATCCGTCACTTTCGCTTGCCCGCGCCTTCACCGCGACGACGCGAGTCTCGACTTTCAGTCCTCGCACGTCGTTGAAAGTTCATACGCCGTTTCGTCCGGTAATTATTTACGGTTAGCGTGAGGACGACGAAAAGTGCGTGCCGGTGCGCGAAGGCGAGAATCGGAGAAAGTCGTCGCGGAGGAAATCGTTCTAAAACAAACGACGTCGACGTCGGTCGCGGCGCGGGGGCCAGGACCCCCCCCCCATCCCCTCTAATTGTCACGCGACATACCGTACAAATGATAAAGCACGTGCGCTACTTGCGCAAAAAATATTTCATCGTTTAGTGACTAGTAATCAAAGCGAGTGTTGGGGCCGCAGTGTTGGTCCGGTTTCCCACCGCTCTCCGAGTCCCCCGTAGAATGTCATGCTGGTGATACAAATGATACAAGCCGTAAAGAGACATTCTCCGTGAAAAGATTAACTAGCGCGTAACTATAAAATAATCCCCTTCTCCCACCCCCCACCCCCCCCCACATTGAGACAACTGCAACAAATATAAGCAAAACGCGTACGAATCAAGGCGACGAAAATTCCGTTTTTATTCCGAGGAAAGGCGCTTATTAGAATTCGAACACATCCGTCACGCGTTACGAGGAAATTTCACCTCGCCCCGGCCACGCGGCTCCCTCATCCGGATGTGAAAACGAGTTTACCCAAACGATTATTGCCCATTGAGAAAGGAGTATTATTCGAAAGCGGTCGGAGCCTGTAATCGATTCGATTTCCGTGGCGTATAGTCTACTTTCTTTTGCAACACAAGTTCAAGGTCGTTTGCAAGAAAACTCAAGGAATTGTTATATTCTTTTCACGCGTAATATTCTTTTTATATTATTAAAAAAATGTATCTTTTGTTAAATTTGAATCAAATGCGAGAGAGAGAGAGAGAGAGAGAGGAGAGAGACGGATGGAATCGGTAGAGAATTAGTATTGCCTTCGCGTTGTAAAGAATTATATGTTTTTATACTAAAATTATATTTTAGTGCCATTGTAAAGATTGGAAATTATCCTGTATTTACAAAACATTGCTTATATGCGTGGCATTTCGCATTTCATCATAAGTACAAGTCATACAGTAGTGTTGTTCATAATTGTACAGATAATTAAATTTATCTTCGACTACTACACCTTTATAAGCTTTGATACTTGATATCACAAAAGTTCATAGTAATATTTTCGTCATTCAGAAAAATGAGTAATTACCTAAACACTACACTAGACAAAAAAAAATAAGGCTCTTAAGTAGATGTTTCAACGAGTTATTAATATATATTTTTTCGCATAAATAACATACCACATAGTACATATGTATATATACTATTTCATACAAATTTCAGAAACGCTGAGACGTTTATCACTTGTTGAAATTGAGATACCTATTCTCGTCGAAGCTGTCCTCAATTTCCTCGGTTATAACTACTTTCGTTTTCGGCTTACGCATCTCGAATCTCCTCCTCTGCTCCTCCGCCGTGAGCTCCGCAAGATTCAGCGGCAGGACTATTATCTTCCGCGGCTCGTGATACTCGATCTCTATACTACTCCCGTCGGGTAGGACGAGCGTCGTGGGATACGTTCGTTCGTACGTCGGTCTGTGCTTCCTCGTGATCGCCGCCGTCCAGCAGTTCAAATTTCTGCGCAGACCAGTCGCCGAGCTGCCAATTCGTGCGAGCGAAACGATCATTCTGAAATAAGGAGGTAGTCTCTGTAGCTCACAAGGTTATTAATATCATTCAGAAAATAATAAATTCACGTGACATATTTGCAGGACACAAGGCGACTCCAATCAAACTCAATTATCAATCATTTTATCAAACTACAAAACAATACTTGAATTATTATCCCTATAATTTCCTTTTATTTAAAACAAATTATAAGAACAAAGATTAGATATTTGTATACAATGTATAAAAAAAAACAAAGATTAGATCGGGACAACAAATTGTACAGCTAGAAATTTAGCAGTAAGCAATTCTGTGGGTCGAATTAATCCGTTGATTGAGCTAGGAGCATCTTCAAATCCACCCACACAAGTACAATTCGATTCCAATTAAAACGATTCCAACACAGACGACATCTCCCATGAATTGCAATTTTGAAAAGCAGACTTATCGTAAGGTAGTCTTCCCTTTGTTCGCATTATGCGACTATATAAATAAAAAAAATCATTTTTTTCTCAGATATCACACACACGAGTATCACATTTCTTATAGGTTATGTTGCACATCGCGGAGCAACACCGAGCGATGTAGTGCGACGTGTTACTTGTCCAAAAGTTACCTGGCCCTAATTAAACCGCCACGTTTACGCTCGTAAAACAGCGAGAGAGAGAGCGTCGCGAGGACGATCAGAGAGAGAGAGAGCCTTACCTGCCGCAGCGATCGACGAGACGAGCGACTTGATGCAACGGCTCGATGCTCTGCCGGCTCTGCGCAGTCCGCGCAGTCGCCGGACGGCGATCGGGACGGTGGTCACGTGGCGTTCCCGCGCGGGGACGAATCGACGTCGCCGGTGGCGGCCGCGCGCGCTGCCGGTGCAATCGAATTGCGATTATCGAGATGTCGTATGTTCGAAACGCGCGGCGAAATCAACGCGTCGATCCCGGCGGTCTACGGTGGGCGGACGGGCGGCTGCAGCGGGGGGGGGGGGGTACTCTTTCGGTGCGACGTGACGACACACACACACACACACACGGAGCGTGCTCTTGGCGTGCGTTTTTTTTTCTCGTCCTCCCGAGGCGGGAGGATCGCAGACGGTGAAGCTTGCAGGCGATCGTGCGTCTCCACAAGGCGGTGAGGGGGAGCGCCGCCGCCGCCGCCGCGACCGACGCCGAGAGGACTCGTAGGGGTAAGTTCGATCGTCGTCTTATTCGATCTCGATTGATGACTACTCGATCTCCCCGCGATCGGGCAGCGGGAGGACGCGGACGGTCGTCGTCTCGCGTCCTCCTCGTCGCGCGAGACGCGAACCTGCGCGACGATCGGGACCGCGTGCGCCGACGAGGAGAGGTGGCGAGTGCGTGTTGCGACACGGGCGTTCCGACGACTCGTAAGCGTTCTGACGGGGGCGGGGGCGGGGGCGGGAACGGCGGTTTGGTTTTTTTTGTTTTTTTTTTGTTTTTGCGTGGCGGACAAGCGACACACACGTAATTTTCATGCGCTGCTGCACTCGCCCTCCTCGGGCTCCTCCTGGCAGTGGCCGGGCAGCTCGGCATAGTCCGCGCGATTCCTGCAAGGAAAGGAATTTACGACACTCTCTTTAGGGCGAACACGCGCTCGGGAGAGACAAGGGGGAGGGAGAGAGGGAGGGAGGGGGGGGGTCGCAAGGCAATAGAGTCACCCGCCAAGGGGTATCGTCGCGTCGTTAGAAGACAAAAAGAAGCGCGTTAGGCCTGTTAGTATAAGTTAGTCGAGTTAGCGAAGACGAATTATAATAATCCGGTCGGAATCCAAACGACCGACTCCCACACTGGCGTGCGATATGATAAGGGAGGGGTGGGAAGAGGGGGGGATAGTTCCGATCTGAGCATTGGGGAGCTTCCTTTCTTTTTTATTTCGTCGTTACAACTCGCCTCGGAAATATTATGTACAGATAAAAACTTCAGTGTCTGCATTTTTATACATATTCGTAGTTATATATTCGACATGATTATATTCGCGCGAATAGTTATTACACAGTTAAACGGAGCAGCGTTATAAATATATATATATATTTGAAAAGCCAAGTCTTAAATCCCCTTCTGTCTCCTCAAAAATCTTCGAAGATTAATCTGCCGCGCGATACGAGTTCCTGTCGTGTGAAAACTTTTCGATTCGTTTATTTATCTCGGAAAAAAAAACGAGCGTTACATAAGAAACAAGACGGGATTTGCCGATGGTAATTTTTTGCTATATGCTATTTTTGTGCGCTCGTTCGTGATAATTCGAGAAAAAGAAAGGTAGTCAGTAGAGACATATATCTGTTCCCAGGTTAATGAAAACAAAATTCCACGCGCACGCGCGCACACACACACACACA
>NW_012027616.1:107011-113199 GCF_000956235.1 Wasmannia auropunctata
CGCGCGCGCGCGCGCGCACGTCGGGATTTTATCTCGCGTTGCACAACAATGAAGAGTGGATGAATTGAAATTAAACGTATGAGAGTACACGGTATACGCGGTATACACAGTCGCGGAAATATTCGAGCGAAACAGACGTTTTTCTCTCTCTCTCTCTCTCTCTCTCGACACGGGTCGGCATACAAAAAAAAATCGTATTTAGCACCCAAATTTATTCGGACGATTCCCCCAAGTTATACCTCCGCAGGTATTATCATGCAATTTGCGAAACTTATGACAATTTAATTCTGATGCATATGATGATCGGTATAACAATAATAATAATAATAATAATAATAATAAGTATAATAATAATAATATTAATAATAATAAACGCGGGGCATGCTTCATGCGAATGATCGACCATAACTCTTACACATTTATCCTGCGGCAACCAAATGAAATAACATACTAAATACTGCGCATATAGTATAACGTGTGATATATTAATATCATCATATTAATATTTAAAACGCCTGTAATTATCTCGGATGGGAATTTAGTTCAATGCGTAAAATGGTGAACCGTGTGAAAATAATGGAAATGAAACCTCGTGTCGAGATAAATGCCGACTCTATAAAATAGTATTTTTATTGTAACAACATTAATCGGTCATATAATCGGTCTCTGATTCTTCGACAAAAATTTAGCTACGTCTAAAAAATCTTTCAAATAATCTATTTACCATAATCCCTTCTCCAATATAGCTTTTATTTCACATTCAGTATGAACTAAATACGATTTTTCATTGTCTATAATTTACGTGGCAATGTTATCAAATACATAATTTATTTGTGCAAACTTCCCGTGAGACTGCAATTTCCTCTTAATTTTGTTTTCATATTATCTCAATTTATGTTATCTTAATTCGTATTAGAATTGTTTTTTTTATACGTCCTACGACAAATAATTTGTACTTTCTAATTTAAATAATCCAGTCAAAAATCATTTAAAATAATACTTAGAGAAAATACGTACAACTTTCTGCTCACAGCTATAATATCAATTCATATGTGTTTTGGCTTAAAATTAAATAAAATTAATAAATAAAATTAATTAACAAAAATTATAAAAGTAAAAAATAGTTATATTGCAGATATACGCAATCTTCTACTTGTATAATTTTTTTTAAACATATTCTCTATGAAATTTTTTCAGAAATAAATAGCGATATTAAAAGGAAGAATATACAAAAATTTGCTAATATCTTTTGATTTCACGCATGCTTGCATATATTCGTTTTGTAAATTTGTACGCATTTTATTGTTAGACTTTATATTCTACCTACATCCTATATACATAATAATGATAAATGAGAAAATATTCATGCAGAGATTTATGTGAATATAAAAACATCTGTATAAAATATGGATCGGGAGAAGGATTTTGAGGGAGGGAAAATTAAGTCCTCGTCGTAGAGTCGCTATATTCTGCCGTTCAGGTCAATCACCTTCTCATCGCTATGTCTGTAAAATCAAAGTCTTGCTCTACGTCACATCTACAATTGCATAGCTCACTAAATAGATAAGATGAAGTGGCAACATACATATGTAGGTGCGATTAAGGAAATCCGATCATAAATGGATATTCCATTCTCGTACAAACATGTGTTTAACGTACTTCTCTCATTGTACGTATATTATTAATATACATACAATGAAATGTAACTAAATTAACATGCTGAAGCATCGAAACTGTTATATATATTAATAAAATTAATATATAATTAATAAAATCATGCAGTTAATAAGCATGATTATTTTTTAACACGACCAAAAGTGCAATACGAAAAAGATTTGTAAGCACCTCTACTTTATGCATTAAAAATATTAATAACTCATATCCAATGAATTTTATATGAAAATTTAGCAAGATATCTTTCTAATATCTTTATTTTATTATTAGCACAGAATCAGAATACCTAAAAAGTTATTCGATAGGATTGAGTGATAAAAAATTGGATGCAAAGCACAAGCGATATTAAAGCATGCATACATACCTGTACAGGACATAGTGCTGTATCATGAAAAATGCATCGAATGCCACAGAAAAGAATCCAAGACCGAATTTAGTCGGATCTCCGAAAATACTTTCCCAATCGTCTGAGATAAAAATTTATGGCGTTAATGAAAATTGTTTCGCTGAGTGAATTGCTTCGCGAATACGCGAGACGAAAGTAAGCTCTAAGTGTATATTCGTATGTTTACCATAATTGTAAGCGTTGAGTATCATCTGTAGCATTGACAAAATGCCACCCGTAAAATCTAAGAATACATTTCCTATGCTCCAGCCATCGGTGGACTTCCTCTTATAATTGTAAAACGCTTGCGGTACATATTTGATGAGCGTTATGCTGAGCTTGACGTAGCTACAGTAGTAGAGGAAATCTAGCCACTGGATCGTCTTCACGGCGGCTAATATCACAGATATTAGTATAAAAACCGTAAATATCCCGTGGATAATACGCGCGGTGATTGATATCCTTTGATTGCCCCTCTAAAGTGAAAATAAGTACGATTACACTGTATTGTTCCTACACAGGTAGCTGTTTTAAAAATATACGCTGTCTCTCAATCATTTTAGTTACCTCGTAAATAAAGCATTGTCCGATAGTTAATACAGTAGCAAATACTGCATGTAGCGAAAAAACTACATCATTGATTTGTACAGGATTCAAGCCCTTTGGATATCGCTTGAAATATTCATTCTGCAAAATATTTTAATAAATCAATTGACACACATCATCACATATATACGCGGATTTTTATTTTGCATTCTTATCAAGGAATTTTTATTTATAAAAATATTTATATAAAGTATGTTAGTGCTTTCTTTCTTTTTCCTTCTTTCTATTTTCCTGTACATATATAGTTTTTATTTCTCATTACAAGATATGGAAACAAATGTAGTAATATCTTACCTCAATCTCAGGTATCCAATAGAGGCCGCAATTAAACAGTGCGTACATAATAAAACCAACAACATTCAGTGACAGGTAATCGAAATTAAGACCCACAACACTTTGACGTTTGTAATTGACATAGATTTGTGGATAGAAGCTTACGCTCCACGCCAAGAAATATACCCATCCAACCACAGCACTGATATGATACAACGCTTCTGACTTCTCTATTGTTACTCTAACAAATGCATCAGAGAAACTAAAAGAAAATACGCAGGTTATTTTCACACATACACCGTTAAAATATTATTTAAAAAGAAAATATGTTGCATAAAAAGTAGCTTAGAAGTAGCTAAGAAACAGCGTGTAAAGAATTTAACTCACTTTAAATTTTCGATAGTATGTATTTGATCTCGCGGTATAATAATAATTTTATACATCTTTCAACACAGTTTTGAAAATTATTGCAAACTTCGAGATAAATTTATTTTTCACACAATACTTTTTGAGAAACGATTTTAAGAAGCACTAATAAATTTATAATAAATAATGATAATTAACTCCGGAATTTATAGACATTTCATCACTGATACATATTTGATAACTTTCGCAAAGATATTAAAATTATTTATTGAACTGAATTGGACTGGATGGGACCGCGATCGAATTAGGAAGTAATCCGCTCAAAATCTGGGCAAAGACTGACGAAACTTCACCGAGTTTCAGCTCGGATGACAAGTTTAGGTTCAAGAGGCTATCTGTGCAGTCTTAGCTAGCAATCTCTTAGTGCACTGGAACGTGCGAATGTAAAACTGATCTTCTGAATCTTTTCTGAATTAGTCACGAAGATAGGGAGGGCGAGCGAAGGCGTCAAGTGCCATAGGTCTCCGCTTCCCGCTGTGTATTGTTGTGCAATACTTGATTATGAACACTTGAACCAAATAATATGTACACGTTCGCATAATCAACCGTTATTAAAAACATCAACAACCGATTAGGGTTTACAAAAATCAACATGTAAGAGAAGCGTGAAATCTCTATGAAACACGTGTTCGATTACATATATATACTTACACCAAATAATACACACGTTCGCGTAATCAACCGTCATTAAAAATATCAACAACCGATTAGGGTTTACAAAAATCAACATGTAAGAGAAGCGTGAAATCTCTATGAAACACGTGTTCGATTACATATATATACTTATACCAAATAATACACACGTTCGCGTAATCAACCGTCATTGAAAACAACCGATTAGGGTTTACAAAAGTGAAAATGTAAGAGGAGCTCGTGAAAGGAGAGAATCTCTCTATAAAACACGCGTTCGATTATCGTATACTCACTCCATAATATCACTAGGAGTTACATTAACGCTGACAATCGAGTGACCGGCATTCAAGCCTTTAACAAGAATAACCCACACTCTTAATTTACTCTCCGTAATAGAAAAGTTCGAAGGGTTTGTAGCTAGTAGATCAGGATGCTGCACATCTATCGTAACTGTTACAGTTCTGCTGTCAGGCGGTTCCCTGCAAAGTAAGACCCTGGGTAACAAATTATCTCATTTTTAATATACATAGTTTACAATTCTGAAGCAGATACGAGTCTATCATTCTGTAATTGAATGATAAAGTGTAAAGTCCAGAAATGGCATTAAACATTATCATTAAATGCCTGCTGTTATCAATTTCATAGCGAATTTTATGACAAAAAGGAGGACAAAACGAATTCACATGTCACATTGCTAGGATTGAGCGACACAGGCGGAATGTGGGTGAAGGTGATGAAACGTAGACACATTTTAATGTGTCTTTTTGTCATTTGTATACACAACGACGGTTTCGATTCGACTTGCAGACGTAAGTAACAAGCATATCGCTGCGAACACATGCATGCCCCTCACATATCGCGACTTTCAATATAATAGCCAATAAATAGTCTATATAAGTGCTCCGACAAGCACAGCTAATCTGTAAGTGCCATCCATATAGCCCATGCGTAATGGATATCAAATTAGCGTCATTCAACAGGCTTACTCACGTCAATGATAAGTTGAACGAGTTCTGCTGATTGAGGAGCACCTTCAAATCGTGCATTGACGCTCTAAGGCTGACCGCCTGAACGCACGTTAGAGCTGCAAATGTAAAAAGACGACAATGTAATTTTTACAATAACGAAAGCGGTCGGTGAATATAACATATTTCTGCCACGCGTCTCACCTGATAGTAACAAGGCCAACGAGTAACGTAACAAAGCCATGTTGCGCAATTACTGAAACATTACAGTTGCGTTAGGCTTGATAACGCCAATGAGGCGATTAGTACGCAACTATCCTTTCAAAGAGAGTCATGGTCATAACGACGGTCTTTCGTGGCGTCGCACGAATTGGGCGTCTCGCGGCGATAACGCGGACACGCGGAAGAATTGCACGACGGAGCGTACGACGGGTTTAACCTCAAAACGCGCGGGGTCATCGCGACGACTCGCGCGATACGGTGACACTTGACGCGCATCACGTTAGTTTTTCGCCACTCGTCGACGATCGTCGGGGATCGGCTCGCGGAGATTACTCCGGATTTACTACTCGTCGTCGAATTTCCGCTCGGCTGTCAAAGCGCCGAACGACAACGATGACGTCGATGACAGGCGCCGCCCGTCGTTCGCCATCGTCGCCGTCGCTTCTCCGTTTTGCCAGGAGTGCGCTAGGACGATGCCAACGCGACACGTTTCACACACGGACACAATATCGCGAGATTCTCGAGTAGGTTACGCAGTTGGGAAAGCGATACGATAAGGAGCGAGACGAAACGCAACGTCAACAACGAGCACGTGACGCGCCACAGCTGGAGTGACACTTGGCGGCAAGCGACCGAAAGACCCGCCAGGGATGACCGATCCGCGCACAGTCATTTGGGTTTAACGAACCCCCGCGCTACGGAAAAACACACGCACACACGCACACAATGTGCTTCTGTCAGAAATAGTGGAGTAAATGATCGAAGAAAGACTAAAGTAAAATATAATTTATATAAGTGTAGATATGATTTATGTACCCAGGAAAAAAGTTTCACATATAATTATATATAATTATATGCAAATAAATATGTCCATATATGTTTCTTTCCTTTGTAAAATTATTCTTTAATACAAAATTGATAATAATAAGAAGGAAACATAAAAAATAATTAAAAGAATAATTTTTACATTGTTTTTTTTTTACAAAAAATAAAGTTTGAAGAAA